>NW_010108451.1:630-919 GCF_000699245.1 Pterocles gutturalis | reverse complement strand
ACCGGCCGAGTGGTGCGGAGGTAAGTGCTGTAATTGTTGTCTCTGTGGCCCAGGATGAATAATTGAGAGGTCTTTGAGGAGAATTAATTAGCCCGTTTATTGGCAGTAAATGCTTTTCTCCAGATGATGAAATAGATCCCGAGCCACACGTGGGGTGGGCAGATGCAGGTCGCCGGGGCTGCTCCGGAGCTCGCTGCTGCCAGGTCCTGGGCCAGCCGTGCTCCTGGGCTGCCTGAAGCTGTCAGCTGGGCAGTGCTGCCCTTCCGAGCCACCCTCGGTCACCCCTTCC
>NW_010108451.1:0-549 GCF_000699245.1 Pterocles gutturalis | reverse complement strand
TCATTGTACCCCCGTGGCTTCCTGCTCCCTCTGGGCTCACAGCCCGTCCTGGGGGCTCTCTCCCTGTGCAGACCCTGCAATGTCCCCTTCCATCTCTTTCCTCGGTCCCCTTACATCTCCTTCCTGGTGGTTGCCAAGGCTGTGCCAGCTTGGGGCTTGTGGCCTGCCCCTCCTCCTCCTCCTCCTGCTCCTCCTCCTCCCCTGGGTGTGAGGGAAGGACCCTGCATGGCCAGAAATGCTTAAACAAGGATTTCCTTGTTGCTACACGAGCTGTTTGCCTTGCTCCCAGGCCCCCAGCCGTTAATGAGGTTTGGCAGGAGGCACCGGCAGCCCCAGCCATCGGATTTCTATAAATCAACCTGGTGCTAATGCATGGGGCTTGCTGGGATGGAGCTGCTCAGCCTGGTGCTCAGGGACCGCAGCCACGGGCGGCTTGGGGCTGGGATGGAGCTGCTCAGCCTGGTGCTCCGGGACCAGAGCCACGGGCGGCTCGGGGCTGGGATGGAGCTGCTCAGCCTCAGTCCATGGGACCACAGCCCGCGGGCTGCC
>NW_010108450.1:0-24340 GCF_000699245.1 Pterocles gutturalis | reverse complement strand
TGTGTTTTTCAAGGTTATCTATTTGGAAGCAAAACAAACACTGGCTTACTTTCTTTCAAAGGAGATTTGAATTGAAGTAATAATAACAATAATAATACATTTGTGGTGAGCAGCAAGGGGCCCTCTTTTCATTGCTGAAAAAAATATACACAAAGCCAGCATATCAGCGAAGCACACTGAAAAGGACAAAGCAAAGCCTCCCAGAGTCCTTCTCTCAAGGCTATTACTTACAGCTTTTGGGTTGCTTCAACCCACATGGCTTTGAACAGAGCTTCTGAGGACATCTGGGTGAAAGCTGCCCGCTGTTACCTGAGTAACGGCCTACTCTCCCACTTCTGCAGCTACTACTCTGCAGGCAGGCAGGTACAGACCAATCTTCCACCACACAGCAGGTACTCCAGCATACTGAGAGGGCCCTGGACTTGCACGGGTCCACCAGACCTGTCATATGCACATCTACCATTCAATCAAAGGGAAATATTGTCTGAATGGCCTCCTCACAAGCACTCCATGTATAAGACATGCTTGCTTCCAATGTTAGGTGATAAAATCTTTTGGGTACAGGTGCTGTCTCTGCATGAGCATGTAGAGGCAGGGATCCTAGGGAAAAAGGTATTTGTGTTTTCATTTCTTCTACTTGGCAAGTGGGGGTTCTCTTTTGAAAGAAAAATTAGGAAGATCTCCAGCCTCCTAATGCTTTGGCTTAGGCACTGAAGGGATGCAGCAGCAATGTGATGAAGGCAGTGAGAACCACGCCTGCTGTGTGTCTCAGGAGGGTCCACGCTCAGGGTGTCTCCCTGTCGGTGCCTGCATTGCAGTTCCTCAACCTGCCATGACTCTTCCACGCTGAGGTGGGACTTGCCATCTCTCAGATGTGCCAGCTGCAGTGGAAGAGGACGAGATAGGAAGACCTGACTGAGTCTGCTCCAGTTATTTCAGAGGATGCAGTCTCTGTAACACTGCTCAGGCTCTTCAATTGCTGCCTGCAGCCTGCTTATCACTGTGCTGACAGTCATTTTGATCCTAAGTGGCACTGCAACAAATTTGGGAGGCTAGGTGTGAGCTTGTCTGTTCCAGCAAGCTTAGAAGGTCCTGATCCCTTCATCATAAGAAATTTACAGGGCAGCTGGAAAAAGTTCAGAGATGAGCAACGAAGATGATCAAAGGTACAGAAATGCTCTGTTTGAAAGATGACTAAGCTAGGACTTTTTCATTTGGAAAGGAGATAATGGAGGAGGAGGTGATGGATTTACAAAAAAAAATAATCTTGAGTGGCATGGAGAGAATGAGTAGATTGATTTTTTCACTCTTTTCCAGTACAAGAGGTGGGAGGCATCAGGTGAAGCTAATGAAACTGTATGGCTCCAAGAAAAACATCTTCTCAGGCAGCTGACCTGTGGAATTCCTTGGCAAATGATGGTGTGGGTGCTAAAGTTTTATATGGGTTCAAGGGGAGACTGGAGAATTTATTGGAAGAGTAATCCCCTGAAAGTACTAAATACGTAGAAACCACAGCCTCTTCAGGAAGTTCTTGGGTTGGACTCGATGATCCTTGAGGTCTTTTCCAACCTTAATGATCCTATGATTCTATGATTCCTGTCCTGAAAATGTCTGGAAACTGGGAGATTGTTACAGGGAGTTTTCATAGATGCTTGTTCACTAGGCATCCGCCCTTGGCCATGGTGGGAAGCAGGGCATGGGTTAAAAGGACATTCAGTCTGACATTTTACAGATTTTCTTCTGTTCTTCACTGCAGTGAAAAGTGTGCAGAGCTGTAGAAATGAAGGGTAGTGTTTACCTCGCTTAACTTTAAACATCAGAAAGCAAAGGCTCTAGCCACTTAGCTCCCCTAGTAATTGGTGGCACAGGAGGCACATCATCCACTCTAAGATAAGTATCCAAGAGGATGGGCGAATCACCATCTCCACCTACCTTTTATTTCTGATTTCCCAGGGAGTCTGGACAGCTGCCTAGGGTTGGATGAGTACTTTCTTTATAACTTTAGTTAATCTTACTTCAGTGAGACTGATCCTGATTAAAGTGGGTTTTAGCAGTAGGTGTAAGGCCTTTTACTGCAAGGTTTTAAATGAACACTGTATTAAGGCTAACATTTGTTAGATGTGTGCTCTGAAAAAAGCTCCTTGAGCACAACTGGGAATTTCTTTCTTCAAAGTGGACTGCAGCAACAAAATGAACTGAGTTCTACCTGGGGTCTAAGGAAGCTCTATTTCAGAGTGTGGGACTGCTGACATTTCACTACATATTTAGACACTGCATCTGAAACTAATTAAAAATAAGGTGACTGATATCTGGTAGACACAGATTGCTGGCTTGTGTTGTACTCTCCAGCAACATTACATGACCATTCCCAGCTGTTGGTCCAGCATGGGGTACCACCAGCTGTCTCATCAAATCACACCACAAAATGAGAGCACAGAAATCTTCCATATTATCCTGCCACAAGAAAACAACCACCACTGACAAGACCTCAACAACAAAAAAGAATGTCTTGAAAGCTCATTTTTTTTCTTCCTCTGATTACATTTTACCTTCCAGGAAGCAGATGTGAACACAGTCCAAGTTCATTCTAGCTTTGTAATCACCAGCCTTTGTTTTTGTAAATGTATCTAAGCTGCTAACTTCATTTGCACTGCACTTGAATGACTCATAAAATTCTTTCTCATGCAGGCTTCTAATACGCAGTGTGACAGACCTTGGCACTGGTGGAGCAGCATACCCTGCCTGCGTTCTGTGGATGCTTCTGTGGATGTGTTAATAATCATTACAGCACAGCTTTCCAAAACAAACAGATATTGTTGAATGCTATACACATTAATTAAAGGGAAATACTTGTATTTTTTTAGTATAAGCCTGCGTTTTGGTTCTGCCTTTTACAAGAGGCTGTGGCATTTGAAATGTAAAGTCAAATTTGTCCCAGAATTTAGATTGAATAGGAAGAGACTTAGTAAAAGCCAAGACTAGAAGAAATAGCCCCATTCTATTTTCCTTTTCTAAATTTGACTGGATGTAATTATTTAAATGTATAACAACCCAAAAGCTGCTACACTGGATCCTGGATATGAAACTGGAAGGAAATGGAGAAACCTTAAAATGCAGAAGCGAGGAATCTGCTTCCATCAGTTTGGCACAGATCTTAAAGCTGTACTTTAATTATCTTTGAATTTTAGAAATGTCAGATGTTATTTGATAATTAGATATGGAAAACAATAATAAAATCTCTGTATACTAATGCTTCTGTGTCTTACAGTATCATAAACTTGGAGTAATGCCACTGAACATATCCAAATGCCATTGATGTAGAGCTGGTGGAGGGTAGAGTCAGACCTAAGACCTTTTTTACCTGCTGTCTCTAACCTGGCCAGACCCTTACCTGCCACAGCCTTTGCTGTGCCGTGCAAAGCTCAGACACTAGTGCTTTTTATATAGAGCATGAGAAGCAACAGTATCCTCAGGTAAACGGAGCTCTATTTAAACACATTTTAAGGCTGCACAGTGTGAGAGAAACTCATAATTTGAGCCAGCGTAGGTGTCTGAATACTCTGAATATTTTTATGGAGCTTTTAAATGAAATAAGCTGACAGCATCTTACCTTACCTAATAAATACCCTGAATGCTATTTCGTGCTGTCCTTGAGAAAGGCTGCCCAGGGGAGTTAAGGCTTGTTGAGTGACTAAGAGCTAGCAGTATTTAGACACCTACCTCCCCTTCACTTCAGTTAAAATTAGGCACAGAAAAGCCTTTGTGGATTTGGGCTTTGTGAACAGTGAGATATGGCAAGGAATCAAAGTGACCTGCAGGAAGAGTGCAGGAGCTGAGCGGCTGCAGCAGGCACTTTAGGGCTACGCTGAAGGCGGACATACCAAAGGCCGCACCGTGGCTGTTCTCTCTGTGCGGGAGCCTGTGCTCGCCTGAAGTTGATGTTGACTTTTTAGGATGGACGGGAATTACAGCTGACCAAATAACTAAAGCTATCTGTCTCATCAGCTCCCCGAAGAAAGTGTTTTCTTAGAAGTATTTCTGGAAGTCCTCTGAGATTGTGGTGTGGTACTTTTTAGGAATATGGAAGAAATGATGCTATGAGCAGCCAGAGAAGGGTTGGACAGTGTACAAAGGGAGCTTCCAGGAAAGAAGGCTAACATCAACAAGTATAGGTCAGATACACATAATCATTTATCTCCTCTGGCCACGCTAACAGTAAACCAGCTGCAAACATATGCAAGATGACATGCTGAGCATACTTCAAAGGCTTTTCACAATTCCTTTGCTTGGACCCAAGCAGAGCAATGTGGGTGCCAAGACAGACACAGAAATCTTCCTTGGACAACCATTTCTTAGCCTGGCATTGCATCTTGATTACATCTTTTCAGAAAGGAGAGCTTCTAATAATTAGCTGGTTTAATTGCTATTACAATTAAGAAGCTAGGCTACATGTCTTATATGTTTACATTTAATTTTCAAGCCTAAAGGAAGGGAGAGAAGCCGGAAGGGGAGAAGGTGGGACATGGGTTTTAGCTAGAATAACCTGTGGGACTGGGCAATTTAGCTAGAGGGCCATAAAATATTGGCAGGAAGGATGGGGAAGCTACTTCCTATGTTCAGCAGCTGTTTCAGACAATGTGCTGGAAGTTTGCGTGAGGGGCAGGCTGTCCTGCAGCCCTCGCACAGTCACCATCCAAGAGCTGTACTGGAGGCAGAGGGACAGGAGAAGGCACACAGAGCAGTTAAAGGCTGGCCTGCAAAGCCAGAAGCTGGGCAACATGGGAACACGTGGCATCTCACTGTGAGGTCCATGTCCCTGTTAGGAGTGCTCAGAAGCTGCAACCTCACTTTGCAAACTTTCTGAGGGTTTTTCATGAGCCTTTTGTGGCAGTGATGTGCACTCAGGCTCATACACACTGTGTGTGACGAATGAATCAGAACTGATGCATTTTAGGCTTGATTTTTTTTTTTTTCTTTTTTTTTCCAGAGGGATAAAAGATCCCCCACAAACCTCTTTCAGCTGTAGTCTCAGTGTATTTTCCATTCTGGATACAGCTACAGATCTCTTATCTTGCCAGAAGCAAAGGTGCCACAAGGGTTGGCACAAGGGTGTATAAAGACAGGTAGCAGATAAGGCTGATACTTCTGGACTACAAAACTCAAAGAAATGTCATCACAAATGTCTGCTGATTTTGGAGCAATCTAAAAATGACAACTGAACTTATCTTAAGTAAAAGAAAAGAAAAAGAAAAAAGTCTAAGCCTTTATAAGCAAATAATGCTGTGTATGTATAAAATACTTCCTGGGATTGTGATTTTTCCAAAGTGCTGTGAGTTGAAAGTTGTTTTTAATTCAACAGCCACAGCTGTGACTCCAGCTGTCCCTCATAAATGTTAAGTTACTTGTTTCAGGAAGCCTCTCATCCAGAGGACTGACCTTTCAAAGGGATTAATACTTTTCACCTCCACCTGTTTTGTATTTCATTATGTATATGCTGATGAGCTGAGGGTAGTGGCCAGGTGATAAATTGCTAGCAGGTGATAATTTGATCAATAACCTGCTCATTAGTTGGAAGGTTTGTAAGTAAAGTAGGGAAGAAAGGACTGTGGAAGGCATGGCATTGGGGAGGAGAGTGCTGTTGATGCAAGGTGATTTTCTGTGGAACGGGGTCACAAAGAGTAAGTTTTAATCTGTGCGTATAGATGGATATTGCATGTAGCTTGCGCTGCTTTTTGGTAAGGGGTGGTTAGGCACACCTGCCATGGCTGGAAGCTTTTCTTCTTTAGCCCCTTATACACATGAACTTTTCTGCTTAAGAGTGCATAGATTGCTGATCCTGTGTGTATCTCTGCTAAGTTGTACTGCTATAATCTTAAGATTAATAGCAATGGTGTGTGCTAGGGGAAAAAAAGTCTCTTGGGGAACCAAGGGGTGGGTATTCTTCCATTAATGCTGACTCTCAGTGTGGCTGGAGATGCAGTTGGAAAGCAAGGCTCTGCAGAGCTGTACAGCAGTGCCACCTTCTACCTAAGTAAGGCTCTCTCTAAATAAGCTTGTTGAAGAAGCTATTAATTTTAGTGAGACTGCAGGGTGCATGGAGGTTGATCTACTTTCCTGTCCAAGATCAAAGCATTGCATGTGGCTTCTGCCTTTGAATTTTAGTAAAATCTCTGTAGATAAATATTGCAGTTTCTGGCAGTATCTTTTACTCTAGGAGTTCTCAAGACAGTAAATGCTTTCCAATATGTGCATGGCTGATGGAAGCTACCCCTTTGCCCTTGGTTAGCCAGAGATCACATTCAATGTCTATCAAAACTTAGTGCTTAAAAACTGACCCCTATGACAAACACTTTTTATTTGTTTTCCCAAAATGAGGTAGGTGTAAATGAGTCAATTTAATTGCTTCAACTTAAAGTAGCAGTTTTCCTGTGTAGTCACTGAGAATTTTTCTCTTGTCTGAAACTATTTCTGACAGAACTAGGAAGACTTGAAAATACTTCTGCTCAGTCAGGGCTGGCAATCACTATGAACTTATCCGTGTGCTGGCTGATATTGGAGTGAGATTGGTCTCTTGCTATTGTTTTTGGCCATATGAGCTGCACATGCAAACGATACAATACTGGAGTCAGAGAGTTATGGATCCGCTGTGGCTGTCTCCACACCTATGAGAAGAAAATATCTGATAATAGCAATGACGCACCAACTTTTGGAGCTGTTCCAGGTGTTGTCCCCAGAGCATACAAGGGAGATAAGAGTTAAGTATGTGCTCCAGGAAACAGAAGAGCAAACACAAAGTATGTTAAGCCCAGGCAGCTAATCTGCAAGGATGCTGTGCACAGAATAATCCTGCCAGGAATCACAGCTGATATGTTGGGGCTTTCACAGTTTGTTCTGCAGTAGGAGATTAATATAGACTTCTGCATTGTGTCTACAATACAAGGCTGGGAGCAGGTAACCAGCTGCCTCTTTCTGCAGAGGTTCCTCACTGCAATGAGCACAGCCTGGAGTTTGTACCATGTGCAATGGACAATCATAAAATAGTCTAAGACACTGAAAACTATTCATGTAACTATTGAACCATTGTTACTTGACAGCAAATGCTGTTTGTTAAAGTCTGTGTGTCAACGGCTCACCAGAGGAAGCAATGCTTGCCCCTAAACAAGTGGCTCTGAAGGCCTATCACTACAAAATTTTGGCAACATTCACAGTGAATATGTGGTGACGCTGGTATTTTATGCCTCAAAGTTACTTGAGTGCTGCAGGCAGCTGTGTTCCAAATTCTCTGGGCCCAGAGAAGTATTGCAAGCATTTAATAATATATTAATGTAAGTTATATGATACTTCTGAATATCTGTGCCTCACACCGTTGGTAGGCTAAGGGGGAAGTGGGACTGAGGACTTGCAACAGCAAACTTTCCAGTCTGTTGTATCATTCAGTAAAGGGTAACTGTAATACGGGGTTGCTACTGCTAGTTTTCACTACCAGTGACTACTTGCTAGTGTTGTACAACACCATGTTAAATCCCTTCAAAGATCTTTAAATGAGCTGCAATTTGGAGGGAGGCTATTTGGTTCCAGTTGTGGAGTTTGGTGTGGTGGGGATTTTTTTTGTTTGTTTGTTTTCCATTAGAATAATGGAGATCTGGAAGGGGAGGAGCCAACAAAACAGACAAGATTTTTGGGTCATCCAAGATAATTTTCAGCTGAAAATTAGAATTAGGAACATAAGACTAAGAATGGGGTGAGAACTGTTGCTTTGAGGGTGAAAGGACAGAAAACAGTTTCCAACCCATTCTGAAGCCTGCCAGCCCCTTGATCAGTGGAGGAGCTTTCCTTAAGTATCTTGATTACATTGTGGGGCCATCCTCTAAACCAAGATACTTCTCGCAACACAGTCTGTGCTGTTAAGGTGGGAATAACAGCATATAGGAGGGGTAGGAATAAACTCTCAATAGCAGAAGAGGTGTGGTCTTGTTCCAGGCTGTATAAAACCCGTGCTGGGGCATGTCTCCATGTATCTCTGTCATTTGGTGAAAATACCATTTTAGGAATTTTCTGCTCTCTTCCCATCCACAGAGCCTTATTTGGGCCCTCCTTGTCTGGGATGAGCAGCTGTTTAGGAGGCCACTGGGAAACTACACCAGTGAATTGATCAGAAGCCTTTAAAAGTCTGTAACAAAAGCAAAAAACAGCCTGTGCCTGAGCTAATGGCCCCTACCTATGTTAGCAAGGTACTACTTGTCCTTCCAGTCCAAAGTCTCTGTGTGGAGTTTGAATCTACCTCCCTAGTCTGGATCTAGCTTGGTGGCCCAGATGTGGGCTCCCACCACATGGTGTTGATGAGCCTGGTTTATCCCATGTGCTGGTCATGTTGTTGACTGTGGGAATTCTGACTGGCTCTGTGAGACCTGGCCCATCTTTATTAAAGACATCCTGAATTATCCTATCTTCGTGTGCTTAAGGGTTCTCCTGACAGGACTTCTGTCTTTAAAATTTAGGTAAGTCATAGAGACATGAGGATGGATTACCTATAAATAGGTGCATAATCCTGAGATTGGCAGCCTTGTGGATGTACATCCACATAAGCCAAGCCTAACGCTGGGCGTTATGGGTAGCCCGTGAAAATAATCACAGCAGCAGGCGGTGATCTAGTAGTCTGTACAAGGTGGGATCTCTTTCATCCCTCTTTTCCCCCTTAATTTCTTTAATGTAAAATACACATCTATAGTAATATTTTAATTGTTTTCATCAACCGTTCTACTACATGGTTTTGATTGGCTTAAATTTAAAGTTTTTGTAATTTTTATAATTTGCATTTTGAATAGATGTTACAATTTTTTTTATGATGGGATGTCTACAAAGAACTTGGTACCATTAGAAATGCAATGTCTACAGAGAAAAGCACCAATATGAAGTTTGCTCAGTGTGTTTCAAAGAAAGCATAGTTATTGCAATAGCTGTTGATCCAGAACACTTCACATGTGGGAAAGCTTAGCTGAAGAAAGAATAGTTCATGCATGTAAAGACAGGACATATACAAAAATAGGCAAATAACTTGACCATTTAAACTTCTAATAATGAGCTTAAATGGTCAGCTCTTGCTCATTTCCTTTTCCCACTATGTCATCTGCAGATTTACGGGTATAAAATCTAGGAGACAGGTGCAGTTTACATGTGCTATCCTGCTTGATCTGGCCTTTTAAAAAGGCTCACACCAATGTGGTTATCTTTTGGGATGGCACATCTTCATATGGTGGGAATATTTTTTTATCTTTTTAAAGTGTTTTTCTGTTGTGGTTCCGTGTTTTAGAGAAATGCCTTCAAAGTGTACTATTGGCAGGGCATGGCCAGCTTTTTCGGTACGTTAGCTTATCATGGCTGTAACTTCCTAGATAAACTGTGTCTTAATATATGCATATATCATACCTCAGCCTTTCAAGTGTACTGTAACTTAGTGCTAGATATCAATAGTATAGTAGTTCCTGTACTTGGGATTTAAATGCTGGAAGGTTTGGCTTTTTAATGGTTTCACTAGAAAGTTAAGAATCATATGTCGGAACTCCATTTTGTCATCACGATCAGGATTTATGTTAACAAGTCTATATTAATTTCATGCTGAGATCTACATGCACACAAATTGGTGCATAAGGAGCTTTGCCCTGTGTGGCAGCCCCCAGCGGCTTCCCTGCCCCAGAATGAGAATTGTGGTGGGTGTGTGGGTGCCTTATCCTGTGCAAAAGCTGCCTCTGACCCATACATGGATGAGTGAGCATTGCTCTTCAATGTCTCTTTTGACTGGGATGCTGGAATAGAGCTGAGCCAGGGGTCCTGGTCCAGAAGCGGGTGGTCCGAGGCAGTGCTGTAGCAGGATGGAGGTAAGGGGCTGGGAAGCAGCTGGATGCTGCACAGGAAGCTGGGGCTGGCTGCTGCTGAAGGTAAACTACCCTGCTCTGGCATCACCTAGGTGAAGGATTTGCAAACCTACATGTCCAGCACAAGGACATGTTAATGGATCCTATGGCGTAATTCAGCCTTACCGAATGGCTCAAAGTGCTTATTTGCTACAGACATGCTAAAATCCTGTAAGCCACAGCCACACTTCACACAGTTTCAATATTTCATACCTTTCTGGTTTTAGTTTAAGCTGAGATTTCTTATCTCCTTCCAGCTGAGTCACATGAGTGTAAACAGGTCAGTTTGTCTCTAAGGACAGGATTCCAGAAAATAGGGAGAGTGAGTTCAGTCCAAAACACCATCTGCAGCAATGAAGATTTTAACACTCAGGTTAACCAATTCTATACTGCTTCTGTTTCTTCTCTGCTGTTTTTCTTGGGTAATCAGACAATTTTCTGGAACAAAGCCTAATTTGTTGAATGGATTCTGATATTTCCTCAGCAGATCTCAGTTTTAAAACTTAAAAATTGCCTATTCCAAAGTAATGCAGGTATTCACATGCTTGTTTTACTGAAAGATAATTGAAGACTTAAACTTTAATAATTGGTAGTTGTAAAATAATCTAGGTCCTTGAGAACTTTGTTCTCAGACTTTCTTAACGTTTTCCCAGAAGACTGCTAATAAACTGAGGACCACAAGTACTCATTGACTTCACTTTTCAAGAGGTATACCTATGTGCTAGATACCCAGGCAGATTGCTGCCAGACATCTACAGCCAAAGAAAAATTAGCTGTAGCCACCATAAAAGCCAAATCTGAATTGGCCCAGCTCCGCAGTGGGCTGTTGATGTTGTTCGTATTTCCTCTAGTTTGGTCAAGCGCCTGGCCTCAGCGATGTAGGTGCTCAGCAGATGACAGCTCAGTACAGAGACAACGCTGGAAAATGTCAGCACTTGGAACAGGGGCAAACACCGGGTTTGGGGTTGGGAAGCTGCTGCTGGAGGTCCTGATGCCTGATGATGGAGCAAGCATTAATTTCTGTCTTTTCAGGTTTGTCTTTCAGGCAGCTGTAGGGTTCATGCTACTTATGAAGAAAAGCAGCAGACTGGTTCTGCCTCTTGCTGGGAAACACACAGGAAGAGCAGAATATCAACACTCACTGTACAGGGAGGTGTGTAGCCCTTCTCTCTATTACTGTGCCGAAGCTCGCTGAAACAATTAAGCTTATTGACTGCAGATATACACCTGCTGAGCGCTGAGCCCGTGCCTTCAGGCAATAGGATCACAGTCTTTTGGATGACTACTATTCTCTATTTATCCTTAAGTAAGTAGCTCTTAATTCCTCTTCTGGATAATGTATGACTAAGATGACAGGGACATCCAGTTGCTACTTGGCACACAGTCAAAACCATCTTCCCATTGTGTTACTTTGCAGTCTCTTTCTCCCCTTCATCTAAAATGTCTGCTTCCTACATTTTGGGGCCTCTGCTGGGCAGGCACACTGTATGCATCAGATCTCTTCAGCATGTCAGAATGTCTGTCCCCTTTACTCAGCCATTAGCAACAGGATACCATCAATTTCTCTCATCCTGCTGCTGGTTCTTCCTTCAGCGCTGTCTTTTATATAAATAACGTGCTTCCTGACCTTTTCCAATGAAGTCTGCAGCCTGCTGTGTTTGTCTGTAGTAAGCTCAAAGCACTCTGAAACAGCAGGCTATGAGTTGTTTCTGGGTTTTTTTTGTTTGTTTGTTTTGGTTTGGTTTTTTGTTTTTTGTTTTTTTTCTGGACACTCAGTACAGTGAGATTTATGTACAAATTGGGATATTAATGAGACATATCTTAACTTCTTGACTGTAAAATGATTAACTGAACCCAGGACAGTAGCTTAGTGCCCTCAGTAATGTTACTCAAAACCAGGGAGGTCAGATACTGCCTTTGAGTTGATCCAGGCTGTCTAAAAAAACCCCAAACCTAAAACCTAATGTTTAGGGTGGAAACAAATCTGGTTTGTTCTCCAGTTAACATAGGTACTTGTATTTGAAGTAAAATGTGATGGCTGTCACTTAAAATGTATCCATGTTTCTCAGGCCAGAAGTTGTGACTTCTTCTTTTACTAATGGGAATGCAGAGGCAGGTCAGACATGGCATTAGAAGCTGCTTGGTGTTACCCTGGCACCTGCCCAAGAGTGTCAGGGGTGGAGGTCCGCCATCGTGATATGATATCATAAACAAAAAAATTCCTAGGCTTTGTGTTGTCTTTTTTTCCCCCGTACTCCTTCCATTCACTTTTTTTCCCAAAGCAGGGGTTTTACCACTAGCACTGTGAGAATCATGTGTGCTGTATTAACTCATAGTTAAGAGACGTAATGTGAGGATTTAGGGAACTACTTCACGTGTTTTGGAAGACAGCCCTAGCATGCAAACCTACAGACTGGGAGCGCACCTGCTGTTGTAACCCACCAGCTCAAACTGATTGCTAATAGCTGAGACTTTTGTCTGGTGTAAAATGCTCAATTTTATTTTCATTCAGCCACTGCAGCCAGACTGTGGTACCATCATTCACAGTGTGTACTATCCTAGGCCTGCACTTTAAAAGTCACTAAAGCACCTCTTTCCCAGTGAAATTCCCCCTAAAATCTGTTCCTTATTCTTTGGACAACCCCACTGCCATCTATAGATTACTCACAAGGTCATTTGCTGCTCAGTTTGTGAGGGTGTCAGAGTCTGGCATTGGGAATATCTTTCTCTATACTGCATACAAAATGGAAAAGCCAGTGGATGTGGTTTGAAGAGATGGGCTATTAATCTTGTGTATGTGGAGGGGCTGGCTTCGGACTGCATTTGTGTTTCTTGGCAGCAGGGAACAAAGTGTAGGTGTGACAGCCGCGGGTGCAGGGGCTGAGGTTAAGGCTGCAGAGCTCTGTGTGGGCACTGTTATCCCATCACAAGTTTCCAGGGGAACAGCATGGCATTTTTTTGATCTTTCTACACATATACAATATTAAGTCAAGCTGCTGGTGTTTAGTTTCCCTGTAGAATTCTGTAGATTTTTAGGGTAAGCATATTCTTAAATTTGTGCATGGAGATTGAGAATGACTGAGGACCAAAAGTAAGAGAAGTGCACACCTGCACGGCTTCCTGAAAGGGGCTGTTCCTTTTCCCACCAATTAAAATCATGTAGTATGTATCAAAGTGACAGAACTAAACTCAAGTGGAAAGGTATGCTGGGCCAGAATCTAATGTTCTTTGTGCCAGTGAATATGTGGAGTAATCCAGATGATTTCAGCAGAGGACATTTAAGGATTGACAGAACTGAGACTGAGATGTGAGCCATGAACATTGCATTACTCCTCCCTCTGAATAAGAGCTGGCTTGGGGGGTTCTTGCTTTGATAGCACTGGTTTGTACACAGCAAGAACCTGTCAGCAGGCCAGACCAACCCTTTCAAGCCAAGGGCAGTGCACCTCTGATGTGCCCAGCAGTGCTCTAGGGACACACCACGTGGTGGGACCTGCAGGACTGAACCTCCAGAATCTCGACAGTCTTTCTATGGTGCAGCAGTGAAAACCACTTCACAAAAGTGCCACATCAAATGCTACAGTTCACTAATTTTATGACATTTTTCATATGCTAAAGCATATGACCAGTGTGCCCTAAGACTATTCATAACACGGAGGCATGGGACAGTAACACTCCCTCTTACATCCCTAAGCCTTCTGGCGGTTTCATGTATAGAAGTAGGGAAGTTTGCCCACCCAGTACCCTCAACCCCTGGAGGAGCTGAGTGAAGAGAGCCCTGTCCCTTCCCAGAGCCCCTGCAGTTCAGTTGAGCTGTGGCAATTCTCCTCCCCAGCAGCACGATCCACTGGGAGGTGGCAGAGCAGAGCCAGAGTGCTTTTCCTCCAGACAGGGTGCCTTTCCCAAGACACTGCTACCTGTCTGCACCGTACACTGAGCAACCTGACTAGCTAAACCAGATTTGACAACTAAAAGAAGAACATGATGTGCTGGTGCATCTCACCCCCAAATTCCCAGCAGTGAAGCAAGTGTCCTTAATAAGCAGGGAGCTCTAACCAGAGGTAAACACACAACACTGCTTGTGGTCTATAGCTTGCATTTAAGCAATATGAGATATAGTTTTTAAAGAAAACAACCAACCCTGCAGTTAAAGCTGAGAAGCTTCCTGCTTTTCCTCTGTAGAAGACAGCTGGTTTTCAGAAGTAATTTTCCAAGCCTTCGATCCATTTAGAAGCTTCAGACAGTGGATGCTTTTAGCACTCTAATACATGTGTGTGATATTTTTGAGCAGACTGTTTCCTGATGAGTTGTTGCACTACAAAAAAAAGCTGTGTAACTGTTGCAACTCCACGCAACAATCTGTGTATGGAGAGAGACGTTGCCGTTACCCGAGCTCTGGTGGCAGCGACAGCGGAGTGGAAGGATGTTGCATGTTTTTCCATCTTAAATCCAGATTCTGACTAACCCCTGTTCGGGTCCTGGTATCCACTGCTGAGCTGTTCTCAGTCCCAGCTGGGTACACTGCCTATCTTCTTTCCAGCCCCATGGGCTGGGGGAGGGAAGAGCACAGACTGAATGTAACTGGGATTAGGATTTGGCCCTTAAATGGCTTTATTAAACTGTGGGAAAGTGATAGTGTTTCCAAACAGCCAAGCAGAGAAAGTACTGAAAGGTCATTACACTAAACACCTCCTCCATTTCAAAGCAGAGGAAAGCCTTTGTGTTAGAAATCCCATTCTCCTGAGCAAAATAGAAAACACCATGGCAACCTTCCCTTTTTTTGGTTCTTTTCAGGTGCTTACACATAACATGGTATGAATATATGTAGGAAATTTTGCTGCACTATCTATAGACTTATTTTCATTAATCCATGCAGTTACGGGCATATTAAAGTTCAGAATTGACCCTGGTGTTTCTGTGGTTCTGGATTTTCCATCTGATGTGGTTTTGAAAAATACTAGTAAATCCTTGCAGAAATCTTTTGTTTCTAACCACAGCTCATGGATAATCTCCAGGAAGAATGGCAGAAGTTGTTCTGAACTTTCTCCTTCTGCTTTCTATTAAAGATTGGTTGATCCTTCTTGGTTTACCTTGCATTTGAGCTGTGGTGTTGGGACAAGTCTGTTCTTATATACATATAATCAAGTCCTTTCACCAAATTTCCCCATGGCATGTTCCAGCACAGATTAACAATGACCACTTCAGGCACAACCCACATGTGGCAGTTGTGGGTAGCAAACAAGATGTTAAACATCTCCTACAGAGAGAATCACAGGACTGGCTGCAGTCTCATTAAGTCTCTCGTACTCTCCCATTATGATTTTGTCCATTTAAATTCCACTGAAGAGGGAGTATTGGCTTTCCAGAAGGGAAGAAACATTGACTACTTACTGAACAACAGCTGAAAGCTATCATTTTTAATCTTACAATTTCTTTTGACATTGGATGCTTACACTGGAAGACACATTTTTTCACTACAAGCTATTTCTATTTTGCTTTATAGAGCAAATGAAATTATTAAAGCAGGAGCTATTCCCAGTTTACAATCACTTCTTCAAGATGGTAATAATAATTGACCTCAGGTTAGTCTCTCTATAAATTATATCTTAAATTGTGTAAGTTGCAAACAAGCGCAGCTGGACGGTCCCCAAAACATATCTTCCCAGAGAGAAAGTTACATCAGGTTTGAGCAAGACATGGAGCGATACTTGCTTTAGTTCTGAAACACTGGTGTGTTAAACTGAAATCAAATGCTTGCATCCCATATGTGAGAAGTATAATGTTTTGTTAGTTATTAACAAGAAAAGTATTATGGTTAATCTGAGGCTTTTCTAAAGCCTTTTTTGGCAATTATGCTATGGAAGGGAGCAGCTGAAATAATAATAAACCTTTATACTTACAGGGAACTTTCATCTGGGAATATCAAAATAATTTATAAGCCTAGTTAAGTGTATCTTGGTATTTTTCTAAGATACTGCTTTCCTGTGGCAATTGGTAAGCAAGTAATTTTATCCTGGTTTAGCAGAAGGGTGAACTGGGGCACAGAGAGGGTAAACAACTCACACAGGGCTACTGCAGCAGATCACAGAGGGTTAGCCAAGACTCATGTGCACAGAAGTGGGTTTTTCATTGCCCTACTTGTGATGGGTTTCAGTTACATTCTCATTTCTGATGGTCAGGAGTTTCTTACTGCCAAGAGCCTTTCCTCCATCAGTGCCAAGTATCCAAGCCCTAAGGATCTACCTCCAGGTGCTGGTACTGGCTTGTGTCCCTCTTAATTTCATTCATTCCCAGTAGTCACTTGGTAAGTCCTCTTCAGATGCCCAAGCCACTCTCTTTCTCACACCAGAAAACTGGACTCTGCAGCAGGCACATCCCATCCTGAGTGAGGAGCTCAGCTGTGACAAGGAGCATCCAAGTGACAGACTGCCAAAAAAGCTCTATTTACTGGGGAGGCAGAGATGCTTCTGCTTAAGCCATGAATCATCTTGTTCCTAATAAGCATCCCAAGGTACCTGGAGCACAGCAATCCTTCAGTTACAAGTGACGAAGGTTCACCTCATGATGTGAAGCTCAGAAGAAAGGAGTAAATCTGGTCAGTTGAATATGAGACCACTTTACTACATCTGTGTTTAGGAGCACCCAGAAACCTAGGGAGTCAGCCACTTAAGAGACATGTGCCTTCAAGATACAGGGAGTGGCTCTGACCTGCAAGACCTTCAGGTCTCTCTTGAAACAAGCTGAGCCTTTGCTTCAAACAGCTCATTTCTGTCTGGAGCTGCAAATACATCTTCTTTAACAAGAAGATATTTTCAGAGGCTATAAGTCAAACAACTCTTCCTCATTAAAGGAGGAATTCCTCATCTTTCACGGCAGAGAGGTTGTAAAAGCACAAGGATATTCCCTGCGCTAACCCCAGGTCTCTGTGAACAGTCCAGGATCTGAGGCAGAATAAGTATCGTGTGCTCTGATGAGAGAAATCTTCTGGTTGTGCTCATTTCTGCTGCCCACATTAAAGATAACTGTGAAAACTCTAACTGGAAAATCTAAATCTATAATTTTATAATAAGCCTTTAGGCAGGTGCCAATGCATAGTCCTATGGACACTTGCAAGAATATTATGAACTCTACTTGTTCAGGTTTCTGGGTGTTGGACAAAGTGTTTAAAGGAACAAATCAAGGGATGAAAAAAAGAACACTTCATTGTCAGTCACACAAAAGGATTATTAAATTTTTTTTTGCTGGGATTCCAATAATATTTTAAAAAGTACCCTTTTCCTTTCTGGGATGCAGCATATGAGGCTAATTGTAGGCATATCATATATTTTTCACACCGTGCTGTTCATTTCGTTTCACTATCTCCTCTCTCCTTAAGTGGTGCCCTCTTGCCACAATTTATAGCTAAGACTTTCAGATGGGAGGCACGGTTTAGAGAATACAGTGTTAGGCTCTGAAACCTGATGGAGCGTGGGAATGGTTCTGGGACACCAGCATCTTTGCAGCATCAATGAGCCAATCATTCAGGTACGGGGTACTTAAACACCCGCCTCTGAAAATTTGGATTTAGGCCACATACCCCAGTTATATGAAATCTCAAACCAGCAAATAACTTTTGTCTAGCTGGAATGTACCATGCTGCTAATTCAACGCTCTGAAATGGCACTACTTCATCAAAGAAAAGGCAAAGCTGGAATGTACCGTGCTGCTAATTCAACACCCTGAAATGGCACTACTCCATCAAAGAAAAGGCAAATCGTGTTCATGCATAGCTTGCACTCAGGCACACTCAGAGCTTTTTTTTTTTCTATTATCTTTATTTTGCTTGTAATTCTGTTCTATTAACATGACTAGATGTGCAGATCCTGATGTCAATAATGGATTCCAAAACACTGAAAATAGCAGGGCCTGAGCAAATCTACTGGCAATTTTGTTTATTAATGAACTCCAACTTCACATGCATCCAAACCAAACATGTACAGAAGTCTTAAAACCAGATCTGTTGAAGGGATTCCAGTCCAGGACATTTTATTAACCTCCACATAACTGATTGCACTTCAGTTCTGCACATGTTTTGATTTGTAACTGCTCAAAAAAATCAACAGTGTGTGCATCTTGGCCGCCTGGTTGAAATATTTTGTGAAAGTGAATGATCAAAGGCAGGTCAGATGCCTCATTCTGTCTTGCTCAAACGTGTTCAAAATCAGAATAATTCTTAGCATATCGTCAACTTTATTAATGCTTTTTTCTTGGTTTCTTTAGTCTCTAGGGAAACATAATAATCTGTGACATGTTTTATGAATTCAAGGACATTTTGTTTAGTCACCTGTCTAGACATGTACATGCACAAATTAATTGCTAGTTACTTCAAGATGTGCATAAAACACTGACAAAACAGCATAATGAAAAAAGTCCTTTTATTGGTTGTTACTTGTTTGAAGAGCATTAACAAGGTATGCAACTGAGATGTTAGGTTACATTAGTAAAAAGGAAAATTCTCACAAAAAAATGAATAATTCAGAGGCTCATCTTCCAGGGGCTGGGACAGGGTTTTGGTCCGATGGTTCACACGTGTTGGGGATGTTTGCGTTAAGAATATTGCTATAGTTTGGCTTTTCTTCATCAGTTGATCGTGACAGTGAAGGACAGAAATGTAATCTTTGGACTATTTACTAAATTTCATCCTTTTTATGAGCATTCAGCCAATTTACATTTCATTTTTCTGTTGTTGATCACAATTTTACAAACTTCTTGAATGCAGAAGTTTCTCCAGGGTGTGTGGAAATGCACCTTCAGTATGTACCTTTAATTGTCTTAGGAAGAAGCTAATTAAAACCAGCTATTTTAAAATGCCCAATGTCACTTTAAATCAGAAAGCTTTCATATGTCTTTGATTCTGTTACCATTAATTGTTTTCCCTTGAAATCTGCAATAATTTATGGGAAAGCATTAGTCTGTTGCAGAATGGCATGAAACTGGGATTTTGTAACCCTTCTGAGCACTATTAAAATGATTCCCACAATTGTTATTTTCTTTAGGATGACAAAGTGTCCTTATTATCATTGTGTCCCATATACATACCAATTGTAACAACTTGGCTGGTTGGCAATCAATGCCTTTTATGGGAGTTTTTGTTTGTTTAGCTGTAGTCTCACCTTTTAAATGGCTGATATGTCTCAACCATATTTTTGACCAATGTGTGCATTTATATGTGTGCATAAATATATACCCATTGGGTTGATTTTTGGTTTGATGATCACTGAATGTGTGGTAAGACTAATTATTTTCACTGTTTTCCTTGACTCAAACATTTTAAAAGTTCATGGTACTTCAAAAGTGGCTCACATTTGGTTTCTGTTTGGGATAAAGTTCTGAGCCAACTTATTTTTTTCTCTCTCTCGTGCTCCTCCCGCTTCCCCCAACCTGCCTGCCTAATATCTGAGCAGTTTAACCGTGTGATTAATGTAAAATAAAGATAACCCAGGCTTTCACTCTCTGTAAGATGAATGATACTCCAAACATAATGTAGTTGAAGAGCCTTGGTGTTCATGGATTTTTTTTTTTTTTCTGAGCACGCTGGATGAGCTGCATGAGAGGGACTAGTGAGATTAACGCTGTGTTCCCTGCAAGGTTCTGATGTGCTGATAATATTATTTTTAGGGCATCGTTATTGATGTTGGCTAGCATTACTCACAGCCTTTAATCAAAAGGAACAAGTGATAAAGACATCTTTATGATATGCCCCTATGCGATAAGCATGAGAAATATGGAAAAAGATTAAAGACTAGTATCTTAGCCTCAGAGAAAAGGGTCTTTGTCCTGTTAAAAATAAAGTTGACCAGATGTGCTCATTAATGCATGGCAGCCCTCATTTTCTCAGCGAGCCCAACCCTGGTGAGGCTTTTAAAACCAAAACCTTAATTTTTACTTTTGTTTTTGAGCCCGATAACGCTTGTTACACTGCTCTGTGACCGAGTTAGGCAAGGCACTTCAACTTCAGCCTTTTTTCTGCACGTGAATAGTCAAAACAAGTTGTCAGTGAAAGATGTGCTTGAATTCCTCACTGAATCAGGGCATCAAGTGACACAGTTTGTCCCTTGCTGACCTGTTCCTGTGTGCGAGCTTCTTTGTAGCTGTACTGCAGTGAGGCAGAGTGACAAAAAACTGAAGAGTTGTAAGTGCAATTGTCCTAACGGGAATTACTCAATCTGCACATCTATTGCCCTGAAAGTGTCTAAAGATTTAAATAATAACAATAATAATAATAATACATAAAATACCAACCTGGCCACCTCCCCCTGCAGCACATACCACCGGGATGCTCGCTGCTGTTTGAGGACAGGCTTTGTCAGAAGCAACAGCATCAGACAGGGAGGATTCTGCATTCACAAATTAAAGGTTCATGTGGTTAACCAAGATCATCTACTTCAGGGTCAGACACAGCTGGTGGGAGTGTTTTCTCATTAGATTTTACAGTTTAGAATGGACTGAATGTATCAGCCTGCAAGACTGCTGAGAGGTTAAATTTGAGAGTGGGATTTTAACAGGAATATTTGCATACAGCTGTGCACTTTGGAATGAATAAGTATTTTCAATTCACTGGGGCAACTGACTGTGGAGATTCCTAGTTTAAAGTATGGGGGAGAGAAGGGAAAGCTCTAAGAACTACACATCAGGACACCAAAAAGCTTCTGGACATTATCCTAAAATAAGACCTCCAGTTATGTATGAGGCACTTATTCCATCACGGTGACTACACTAAATCCCATCCCCTTCTGCATTTTTTGCAGCAGAACCATAACTCTAGGAGAATATATTTATTCATTTCTGTTGTTTCCCCATTTTCTTTATACAACTGCTTGTCTGCCTTTGAATTCTCTTTGAGGGGAAATAAGTCTATCTTTCAAATGCCTTTTTCCATAGGGTATAACTGTTCTTTCTTGTCTATCTGGAAACATTACTGACTTTTGCTGGCAGAGTGTAGCGGAAGAAGAGTTGTTTCGATTTTACAAGTTCTTAAAAAATAATTTGATTACCGTTAAGTGGAAACACTTTTAATGCCTTCCCATCCTAGATGGGAGTTATCAGTGTTGACAGAAAGCCTCAGGAGGTGCAGAAAGTGGTAGGTAGTCTTCCAAAGTGAAGGATTATATGTGTATCCAAACATCTAGCAGTTCAGATACTAATAGTTCATCTTCAAATCAATATAAAAAGCCACATGACAAATTATACTTTTCCTATCTGCTGAAATCCTATTCCATTCTTTAGGATTATGCCCCAGGATTGTGGAGAGAAGACGCAAGCAGATGGTTTTATGAAGTCCTTCAGCAGTGTTTCACATCTGTCATTCCCAAATTATAGTGGAGGAGTCAGCAGTGGTCTGGGATGCCATGGCCCACGCTGGTTCCTGTGAATCAGCCCTGAAAGGGCCTCACTGGTGTATTTCAGATCCCCTCCCATCCCCCACTGGCAGGGGGGAACTGGGAGGTCTACGCTGGGACCTCGTAGCACAAAATGCATCCTTTGACGCTTGGCAGGTTGCTTGGTGGACTGTGCCCCAGGCTGTATATCTGCATGACGGTTTGCAAGGGAAAAAAGGCATGTGCAGAGCCATCATACGCCTATATCCAGTAACTGCCCTGACTTCTTCAGACCTTTGTGTTGTTAGGAACCAGGGTGAGTAAAGATGAATGATATCTTCAGTGGCCACTAAAGTACAGCAGAAACCTCCTAAGGGTCAGATGAAGACTGTCTGGCCTCTGCTGCAGAATAACCCTTTTTCTGGAGAGTGTCAAACTGAATTTGTAGTTGTGTCTCTTTGTTTAAACATTGGCTTTCAATTTATTACTTAAGGGACCCAGCCTCAAATTATAGCTGGGTCATTATTTGCCTTTCTTAATGGTAAACTGAATTGTGCACACAAACATGTCAGAAACAGCTGAGGGTAAAATGCTTTCTAGTCCTCTGGCAGCCTATCACTTTATGTTGGTGTCACTTTATTAACATAAACTGTCAGTGATCATGGCAATTAGAGAAAAGTGCAACTCTATTACCTGGAAACTCGGCAAGACAGTTGTTATTGCTTTGGTATGGCAGTAGGATGGAGAAATGACAGCTTGGGGCCGTGATGCCCAGTATTGGGTGCTGTGTATGCATGAAAGAGAAAGCCTGTCTGTCTCCCAGTGCTTGGAACAGAGGGGTTCTGGTCTCCTTGGCCACAGATCATTTTCAGGCAGTCAGAAGACATCCTCCATAAATGTCCAGGTAGGGGTCCTTAGAGCTTGTGCTGACCCAAGTAAAAATCCAGCTCAGTGTCAGCAGCGAGTAAATAACCAATGTCCTCTGCAGACACAGCCACGCTGTTTCCAGGTCCTGGCTTCCCTAGTACTAGGGATGTCACTAGGCAATGATATAAATCTATCCAGTAGTTTTTCCCCTTTGTAGGATCTGCATTTCTCATTCATTTTTGTTGGCTGCAGAGTATTCTAAATACCTAGCAGTAGATTAAGCACAAAAAAAGATGATATATTCTTGGTTTACAATCTGAGTAGGTTAATGTCCTTCAGGTAACACTTTTGAGTTTTTCTCCATCACTTGGTGAAATGGAGCTACATTTACCTGCTTGAAAGAAACCATGCCAGAATAAAAGCAAGCAAACAGCTAAACATGTTGCTCTCAGAACATGCAGATCAGGAGTGAAGGACCATATATTGTAGGTAACAGACTGCATATATTACTGTGTGCATTCAGCATTTTCCAGCAGAATTTTGGATTTTCTGGCTGATACAAGATTTCCATTGTTGTACAATAGAGATCAAGACTAAGCCATGCTGGCAGAGTTTCATTCAGTGCTAGCATGTTCTGATGTGTAACTATCTCCCAAGTGAGCCTCTATGCTTACCTACGTCACAGCTACCACTCCCCTCCCCTTTAAAAATAATTTTACTCCTTGAGCATATTTGAGAGTGATACCATTCTGTAGTCAGAAACGTTTGAGGGCTGGGGTTTTCTTCAGCCTCCTTGTATTTACTCATTAGTTTCTTTATAATGTCATGCTTATGCTTGGAAATATCTTTGCCTACACATGAAGAGTATCCATTACAATTTATTCTTCTTGACCTTTTATGTATCTAAAATAAACTGCTTTTTGGAAAGAAACCAGAGGCACTCCTCTTCATTCCCTTCCAACAAACCTGACCTTACAGTTGTTTCTCATGGAGACAGCAGAAGCTTCTCTTTGAGTCAGTGAAAAGGAAGCAAGAAAGAGTAAAATTTTCCTATGCTGATCTTATGCCTTTTTTTTTTTTTTAAAGTATTCAGATAGTCTTTAAAGGATACTGGATTTTTCGGACCTTTTCTCTTATTGCCCGGGCTGCTTTGCCTGTCATGCCCTATGCACTCACTTTTTGTTGCTTCAGCTGAGTATCTGGCTTCCCCCGAAATCCCCATATATATGTTTGCTCTCCTGGAGCCCTGACACGGTTGCTGCTGTTCCCTCTAATGCGTAGCCAGAAGGCATGAGAAGTTGTGGAGACACTGGACTGATGAAGTAAGCGACTGCAAGACCCTCATACAGTCCTTGTGTGAATGTTGGGGGATATTCTCTTAGCTGCAGGGGTCATGAGCTGGGAGTCCAGCAGCAAGTACTGGACAGCAAGAGCAGTGTAGGGTATTGCATGGGAAACAGGGGAAACAAACCCAGTGAGGCAGGACCCAAGCACAGCATCAGCTTGCAGCCTATGCTACTCTGGTCGGTTGTTAGAGCATGGAGATTCAGATGGTGTCTGTGTAGGCCTCTGACTCTGATGTCTTCTCTTGTGGTCGGTTGTTAGAGCATGGAGATTCAGACGGTGTCTGTGTAGGCCTAGAATTTCCAGATAAACTCTGATGTCTTCTCTCACACATCTGATCTTAGCTCCAGCTTTTCCCAGGGAGTGCTCAACCCTGTCTAGGAGAGAAAGTTGTCTGACTTACATAACTTTTTGCTTTTTCGGATTGGGGGTGTGTGTTTGGAAGAAGATGACAGGCTGTGGTGGGCAATGACCATGAAGGTCCCAGTCTTAACTATCTGCATCTGTCTTATCCAAGTTTGAGGCTTCAGATTGTGTAAAGGACTTTAAAATCACTCTCTAGAATGAATAAGTAATGAACCATCCTGCACATTGTTGGGAAAAACAATGCCATTGGAGGAGATCAGGAAAGGTTCCTTTCTGACAATTATTTTTAACAATGTGATACAATTTAGCTGAAAGTTGGGGAACAGCTAGGGGAGAAACATCCCTCCCTTTGGTTAACCTTGCTCAGGAAATGTGAATCACCGAACTAAATAAAGTTTGTAAAAGATGCTTTGAAAATACTATGCTACGCCCTATAATTCAGCCAAGAATGAAGGAGGAGGAGAAAAAAAAAAAAAGCCATCAAAAGTTCCTGCT
>NW_010108449.1:0-28146 GCF_000699245.1 Pterocles gutturalis | reverse complement strand
AGCGGTTAGGGGAGGGGACGTGTAGGCCTGGGCTGGAGGGCTGTGTGAGGGGACCCGTGCTGGCTCAGTGTTAGTGGGCTGCGTCAAATACGGTGTCACCAGCAGTAGGGTTGTGTGTGTGGGCCCTTTGAAGGGATGCGATTGCTTGGGCCCTCCTTGGCATGCAGGAATGAGGGTTGGCTTTCCATTTGCAAGGCAACCCTGGGCCTCTTTCACCTGCTGCTTCAGGTCTGAGTTTGCTGGACGCTGATGCCTGTCGTGGTTATGGTGGTGTCAGATCCCTGCTTCCACGATCTTTCTGGCTTTGACTGAAGGGCTGCAGCATTCACTGTAATTTTAGGCCTTTATTGTGACTTTGAAGTGTGGACTAATTTTAGGATTGTTTCTAAATGGGAGCAGTGCAGTGAGTTGAGTTTTAAATGTCAGATAATTAACACAGAGAAAGTTGCTTTTACAGGAAAGAACCATTGATGCACTTGAGAGACACTCCTTGCCTGTCATTATTTGATGCAGGACTAACTGCATGCATTTGATCTCTTGGGTCACCATATTTGTGAACAAACCCTTTCTATTTGTTGTTTCTTAAGGCCCTTGATTTTATGGGATTTAGAGAAGCATTCAGAATTTGTCATGCTGAGTGAACGTGTCATGCCTACGTAAACACAGATATAATGATTGTCAGCTTTCTGTTTTATGTTTCAAAAAATGAATGTTCGTTATCATACATACTTGGGACTCAGCTGCCATAGCGTGAGTACCTTGAAATCTTCCTGCTCTTAGCCCACCATTTGGCATGGGATGAAGGCACAGAGAACTAGTGATGTGTGCAAGGCTGTGCAGGAAGTTTGTAGATGAGCAGGGAGCTATACCTGAACCTACTGTGTTCTAAGCTAGTGCGTGTGTCACTCTTCCTCTGTATAAAATGTAAGCACCAACTGGAGAATAAAGCCTGTGTGGTTATCTGTTGACAGTGATTTAGCAGATCTGATATGTCCTGTATAATTATATGTAAGACTGTGTGTATGGATTTTAGTTTCACCCTTTAATTAATTTTAATAATCTAGTTATGTGTTAAATAATACTTGGACAATAGTTTAAGCATGTGACAAAGTGTTTTATATTTATATTTATAAGCAGTTGCTATCTTTACTAGTTACAAAGTATTGTAGGTGGCAATATCTCTGAAAATATGTATCCTAAATTATTATCATGTTGGGATTGTGATATCTTACGTTCATTTTTTCCATACAGAGTAACTGCAGAGTTCTCTCAGATAACAGAGCAGGCCTTTATGTAGTTTAGTAATGGTACATGTGATTCTTGTAAGTTGTCTTAGTCATCTCTTGCCACACTTCTGAAAAATAAAAATCTGAAGCCTTGGAGCTTCATTGACAGTAGGGAACTGAATAACTTTTTCAAAGTATAAAAATGGTTTTGAGCTGAGTCTTTTGGTTTTTTTAGATGCTAAAAGCTCCTGGTGTGATACACAGTAACTGAGAAAATTTTAGCTTGTCAGATTGTTAACTTGTGAGGTTTGAGGTGTACCTGTTACGGTGTTAAATACTTTTTTCTCTGCATAGTGTAAAGTATACGCATTGTTAGAATAGAATTCATTTCAATGACCTTTTACAGTATTAACAAATTAAAACACCCTGTATATTCTATATGTTGAATACATTAACTTTAGTAAAGTGAACTTAGAGCTGAAATAGGTTGAAACACACTTAAGGAAAATTCTTTTGATGAGAATGGGGAAAATAGTCTGTCTTAAACTTGTAATACTTGATTATTTGTAATTTTTTTTTAAACTATTCAATTGGAAGGGTTTTTTTTGTTTGTTTTGTCTTTGTACATGCTTAAAGTCTTTCAACTGATTATTTGAGCTTTTCAGAATCAAAAGTTACATCTTTTGGCTATCATTAAAGGGAGAGAGCTATTGTTACCTGAATTGACAGTATATAGTTCTGCCTTAAACTAGACAAACTGTCAGACTCTGCATGCCTTCCTGTTCTTGGGGGCACGAGGGGGAAAGGGACTTGTATCTTTTGAAGACCAGTCTTTTTGTGATCCTCTGCATAATACAGATGCTAATAATGTCAGTTTTAACTGTTAGTTCATAATTATCTAAGTATCACTTTAAAAAATTTTCCCTAATGACTTTAAGACTACAATTTTCATTTTGGGTAAGTCGTTAGAATATTAGAGTATGAGCTGAATTCACTGAAGCCATGCTGTGTGTTTATATCACACAGCTATGATTTTTGTCTTTTTTAAAAAATTTTTTTTTAAGGTTTACTTATTTTCTTGCTAAGAAAATGCTATATTTTTGCTAAAATGAGCAAAAGAACCACCAGGATGTTATTTTAAGTAACTGTATCTGTTAGATACTGAGATAATTGTTGCATCAGCAATACATTGCAGATCTGTACCTATCAAGTAAGAGTCACACTTAAACCATGAATGACACTTAAGAGTAAATAATATAATATTGAGTCAAATATGCCACTTGAAAGGATATTTCTTGAAATCAATGATGATAAGCTTCCTTCTTTTATTTTCTCTTAAATCCTAAATGCATCGCATCTGCAGCACTTAGCTTATAAGTAATCTTTTTAAAGAAGACTGCTAATGTATGTGTTCTGTTTAGGATATTTAACCTACGAAAAGGAAAAATGTTTCCAGGGATGTTTCTTTAACCTTGATCCTTCTTCCAACAAACTTTGTTGAAAAGTTATGTCTAGTGTCCAGGACAGTGGTGTGAAGATTGGAGTACTAATAGACAATGATAATAGTTTGGTGGAGAGACAAGAGAGAGTTTTTGGACAGCATTTCAAGCTGTCTTTAGAGACTTTTTGTAGCAAAAAGGTATTTTCTCCCAACTTTGCTCTTTGCCTTTTTAAAAAGGAAGCTGAGCTTTTAATGATAACATGGAAATGTGAAACAGTAAACTTTACCATTACAGTGAAACATGTTAGTGTGTTTCCATGTTTCCATATCCTAGAAAGCACATCAGTTATGCATTGTTGCTTTTATAATGAAACTTATGCAGCTCTCTTTGTGTTAATAAGGCAATGCAGGCTTCAAGAAAACTGCTGCTTTCTGATTTAGATCCACTGAAAAAAAGAAATGAACCTATAGTTTAGTAATGAGGACTTAAAACAGTCATGGAATGAGATACGGTTGCTTTACTTATGTAAGTATATAGTTATTCTCAACTGTACTGAGTGTCAATGGGCTTTCACTCCTTTGCCTCTAAGTTTAGATGTGTACAGTGGTCTCTTATTATACAGAAGGGGTAAATTTTCATGAACTCAACTGATGCAGTGACAGCTGAAAATTATGGTCTAGCAGCATAGTATCCTCTTAGCAGTGTGCTCCTGTCTCCTTGCTGTCTTTGTCAGTGCTCAGCCTCTGGTTAAGCTAGTTCAGCTTGCTAGACCAGCAGCAAAATACTTGCTGTTTTTCTGGGCAGATTTTCTCTTGATTTGGTGAGTTGAACTGTCTCATCTTGGCATCAGATATTAGTAGGCACAGTGGGAGTAAGTAAAGGGTTGGCAGGGGAAAAGAAGCAAAGCTAACCCCTTCAATGCCCTGGGCTGCCAGATCAGATCTACTGCCTTGTGACGTCTCACCTGAATAAAGCTTCAGCCTTAAGTCAGATTCAGAATTATCTCTTCTTGGGGCATTGTCACTTAATTTTGATTAAGTGAGTTAGAGGTGTTACAGTAAGCCTTTTCTATTGTTTTAAAGGTTTGCTTCTTCATGGAGTAGGGTGGTAAGGTAGTTATTATTATTCAGAAGTTATTGCTCAAACTAATGCCTTGATGCTTTGGATGGATTGCCTTTTCCTGCAGCCCCGAATCAGGAATGAGGGCTGTTACTTGATTCTTGCTTATGAGACAGTCTTGGGGTACTCTAATATGTTTTGTGTCTAGCTTTGCAAAATGATTTATTAGTTGATTCTTTAGTCTTGAAAAGGAGAGCGCTATCTCATCTTCCTTGCCTTAGCAATGACTGACAGAACAAGGCTTTCTAGATTGTTGCTGACATTAACTATCAAATTTGTTTCTCTTTCTACTAGGAAGCTCATTCATTTTCCTTTAAAAAATCGTGTCCATGTTAATATGTTATTTATTTTGTAAAGGTTTCTGGGCAAGTTAGTCTGCCGCTGTCACAATAATACAGTCATATACAGGTACTTGTTAGCAATAGTGTCACAAGGTACACAGTTTTTACGTAACATATTGGGAAGTTATGAAATTTGAATGTGTAGTTTAGCTTATTGCATTAAGTTTTTTGCATTGTATTTAAATTCTGACTACCTACTCCCTTTGTTAATGTGTGGCAGACTTTCCTAACATGGGTTGTTTAATTTTTTTTAACCTCTTTCTCACAAAAAAAAGAGGCTTTGCTTTCAGTTCTACTTTTTCTGCAGCTACCTAAAGCAACAGTCTGTCAATAACTATAGAATATTATAATATGTTGTAATGATACTGGAGTAGAAACATCTGTAGGTGGTAAGCTCAGGTTGGTGGAGGTGCGGAGGGCAGAATCTGTTGACTTTTTAACCTTACAGGGAGCAAGTGGCTTAGAAATAATTGTATTTGTACTAAGATGAAAGTACTCTTGTCTCTGAACTTCTTTTATTAAGAGTTAGCATACTGGCTGTTCCTGGTTATCAGTAAAAATACTGATGACATGTAGGATTTTTTCCTTTGTAGTTCTTCTTTGTAGAGATCACTGAGCAAAGTTGCCTTTGGCTTCTACATATTTGAGAACTTGTTAGTTTGTCCTCTCATTTTTCCTAAGGTAAATAAATCTAGTTCTTTTAACCTCTCTTCTCAGATCTTGAGTTCCAAATGTTTGATTGCTGTTCTCTGTATTGCCTTCTACTAGCTTGCATTTGTGGTGCCTAAACTAGATACAGTACTTCCATTGTGACTTCAGTGCAGAGTAAGGGGGAATTATTGCCTGCTGTGTTTGTCTTCTAATATTCTCACTAACATATTGAATAATGTTGACATTTTTGAATCCTGCTCGTAGTGTTGACCCACTTGGATTGTTTCTTATAATATTGCTGCTTTCTCTCAATTTTACCCATGCTTTGATTTTCTGTTGTTGTTTATAAGTGCCATGTAGCATTTTAATTGAATTTTATTCTATTAAGTTTACTAGAGAGTGTTTTTATTTCTAATTCTGTGCTTCATACTGCAAACAATCCTTCCAATCTCAATGTCATTCACAAATTTGATGTGTACTGTTATCCATTAACAAAAATATCTCATAGAACTTAAAAACATGTTGCATTTGCTGATGACCTTTTTCTCTAGTCCGGTTATTTTTTTTTCAGAAGACAATTAGATTTATTGGTGCTTCCTTTTGGTGAGTTTACCTTGTGTTCTTTTTTCCCCTTTGTCTGGGTGCTTACAGTCCGTTTTGTTTCAGTGATTTTGATACCAAAGAGAGGTTTACTGTTACTGTGACTGTTGAATTGTACTACAAAGTGTTCTGCATTTAAATATTTATTTATACCAGAATCAAACATTGCTCTTATTGTCAAAGAGATGACAGGCAAATGGAAGTATCACAGTAAAGACAGCAGAACTTTTCTCAAAGGTGTCTAATGCTATCCTGCAACTGGGGGGATATTCTTTTTGTGTGCTGGAGGAACTTGTGTAGTCCACATTTTTCAGGTGTGGTGTCCGTCTTCAAAAGGGTATTGTAGATTTATTTTTTTCAAGAAATCCCTTAATTTCTTGCTGAGTTTTTCCTTCTTTGTCTTGTAGATAATAGTTGCGTTGGGACTGGGTTTGCCAGTCCTGTGGAGGTATTGCGGCTATATCAGTGGAACTTTACCTGTTAATCTGTGCTTGTGAAGGTATTTGAAAGTCTCCTGGAAATTTGGTTCAAGCGTTTAATGGATGGATATACTTACCAGCTTGAGTTTTATGGTTTAGATAGATGTTTTCTTTCTTAGTTCTAGCCGGGCTGTGCTAAGGACTACCAAGACATGTTACAAAATGTTCCTGTAGAGTTGTCTAAGGGTGGATTTTTTTGGGGGAACTCCTTTCTTTCAATTACTATTCTGAAGGAAATAGTGAAGATCTAATGTAGACTACGGCAGTATAGGTAGATTTCAGTGTTTAACTCTGTTGTGAGGCATATATAGAACAACTAGAACTGTCTTGAGTAAGAGGAAAAACTAAAAAGCTGCTTTAAAGACTAAAAAGCTGCTTTAAAATGCCACTGTTACACTGTTAGATCTTTCTTGCTGTGGAAGAGAATGAAATATCTGCACTTGACTGAGCTTGCAAGATGATTATTGTCTGGGGTCTACTTCTGAGTTGTAGATAGTGACGTTAGTCTGTAGTGATTTTACTTCTAGTCTGTGCTTCAAGCCTGTATCACAGCTGTTTGACTTCAGTAAACTATTGCAGTATATCCTCTGAAGGATTGCTCTCCGAGGTAATAGTTCATTTATCTATGTCTGCCTGTTTGGCTGGCATGTATGAGAGTGAACACTAGTCTGTGCTGGCCAAACTCCCAAATCGGTAGGCAGTATTTTCTAGGCAGTGAATTTGTGCGTGTTGTTGGTTGGGGTTTCTTTGCTACTGCAGGTATAATTTGTTTTTGTTCTGTGTTGAGTGTATTTGTAGTAATATTGCACTTACATGAATTCAGTTGGGGGAATTTAAATAAGTGTAAAAGCATTAATTGTGGCACTTATTCTTTGCAGGCTGACAAAATTTTAGTCATAATGCTTCACATATGCAAACAATGGTAATTTGTAACAAACACTTCAGTGTCTGTAGGGAGTTTTTTGTGGGCCAGCTTTGTCAGAATATTTACAAAAGGGTTGTGTTATGTGCTTAAATTAGACGGAGTTTGCATTATGCTTTGACATCTGACAGTCTGCAAAACAGTTAAATAGTTAACTATTAATAGTTATAATGTACATTGAAGATTCCTCAAACACTAATTAAATGTTGTCTAGGCCCATCTCTGAGAGGATTGCAAGCCATAATTGTCTTGTTTGACATTCTAGAATCGAATTTAATGCCCTAGTTTGAAGTATTATTGTAGTTCTCTGGCTAAAGGGAACCATCTGAAGTACTTTCTTTTGAAGCACGTGCATCCAAAGGCCACTTGCTGTCCAGTTGTCATGACTATGAGAGTTGGACAAATTACTATTTGAATGTGGTGCTGTTTAATGCCAATAGTGCCCAGTAATGCCATTGTCCTCTTAGAAGGCTTAAGGAAACTAAAAAGTAACATTAAAGTTATATTCTCTTGTGTCCTTCTCAGAAATCAAGTGTTTTTCCATCCTTACCTCACCCCCCTTGTAAGTCCAAATGTATATTCAGTCCATCTTCTAGCAGCTACATATCTGCCATTTCTTGTCCCCCGTAACTTAAAATAAAGCAGCTGCTTTTGGTTGTTCTGGCTTCTGGTTAGCAGACTGGTGGTAGACTAGATGTAGCCCTGTAGTCTTTGTGGGCAGGACCACCAGCTACTACAACTGAAATCTTTCCAGTGGTGGTGTCATAACTTGCATTGGAATTTTTCTCTTGTATTATTCAGTAAAGCTGTTCATAATGGAATGATAGATCTCTAATAGATACTGTCTGCAAATTGATTTCAGTTTTGGTTTGCCAACTACACTCGGTCTTTAATTTCAAGAGTTAATCTTAAGGTTCTCTCTCGTGTGGCTGTAATGGTCAAAGAAATAATGCAGTTTTTTTTCTTTTGTGTTTTTAACTCGGTGTGGGATTGGAAGGTGGCTGTACTAAGCAGTTCTTGGTTTAATAATGCCTAATTTTTGTACAGCTAGAGAATGTGAAGTGGTATATTAGACTAAATGCTAGTCTAAGCAAGAACTTTAACTTAAAAATGCCCTAGATCAGGGAGAGAACATGGGATGTTATGAACAAACTTCATTATCCTAGTCTTGTGGGAATAAAAAAAAAGTGATTCTTATTAACTTACAAGAAGTTTGCACCCATTTTGTCAGGAAAGTGATAAAACCACGTAAAACTCTGAGATTAGTCCAGTTTATGGCTCTAATGTTCCCTTTCAACTAAAGGAGGGGGGAGCAGTGACAACAGGAGACTGAATGGATGCCAGCAGATATTGAAACTATCTGTTAAAAATCCACAAGTCTGGTGAATAAACTATTGGAGTGATGTCTTAAGGGCACTTTAGCTAGCATGTTTACAAGGATAACTCAGTAAATCTGAGTAACATAAATGTCTTATCTTCCTGACTTACAAATGTAACCGTAACAAATATGTAATCCTACAAGTCATAGTCTTGTCATTTCTAAGAATTTTTTTTTGGTCACAGTTCTTGTAACTAAGACTTGTACAGAAGTTGTGCAAGTTTTCTTCAAATTTGAGGTGGATATTAGAGCAATGACCCTGATACAAGTTGGAAGTGAAATTTTGTCAGAAGTTGTGAAGTATTATTTGTGGTCTTGATTTTCCTGGTTTTGTATTAGTTACTGCCCCCAGTATTATAGAAAAATAGTTATGCAGGGTTTTTTTAAAATCATGTTAATAAGATTTAAATTATAGTTTAGATTTGCATTATTTAGTGATCTGAATGGCAAATACTACCTCTAAAAATCAACTTTAATACTGTATTGTGAAGCCATAGGTAGAGGCTTAGTCTGCATCTTCCTTCAAATTTCTACCTTTCTTTCCTAGGATGATCTATATAGCAAACAGTTGGATTTATTTTTCAGACTTTCTTTTTAAGTGAAGTTTAGGGTGGTGTGGTGTGTTTTTTTTTTTTTTTTAAGCCTTTTTAATAGGAAAGTGGGCTAGAGACCTTCAATAGCTATGTGTTTGCACTTAGGGTGTCTGGAGGGTCTATCTTTAAAAAATAATTTATGAGGGCAGGAATAGTTGCATGGTTAGGCAATATCACTTTTGAAGTTTGATAATATGTATACTGCAGAGTGCAGTATTTCTTACCTGTCTTATAGGTATAGCCCATCTTGCATGCGTCTCTATGTGCCAGTTCAAATTATTGCTGTATTGGTTATAAATAACAAAAAAAAAAAAAATTTAAGTGTGTCTGTTCAGTGTGATACATTGATCCAGGAGTTTTTTCTCAGACTTTCAGAAATACAGGGTGGAGCTTGTAAAAGACAGATGCTTGGGTTGACTAGGGAATTACTGCTGTCTGATAGCATTAGCTATATGTTTCAGTGGGTGACTTATAGCAAAATCTTGCTGTTACATCAGAATGTGAACTTATGCTCTGTCCCCTCTAAAGGTAACTGCCCAGTTTTGTTTGCATCAGTTCAGCACATGGGGATGGCCTGCCTTTCTGGCCTTCAGCAGTGAAACTGTGGTCCCTTGTACAGAATAACTTATGGCTGTGTCATGTACAGTTAGCGAACACCTGCAAAGTGTTAATATGCTGTTCTAGATGAAGTTTCTGACCTTCTGATAGTGTTGTCAGAATAGACGCTGTGCCAATGAAGTAACTGTTCAAGTATGGTTCTGTGTTTTAGCCAAAATGCAGCCTCTATAAATGTATTAGGCTGAACTGGGATGGTTAACCATGGGCACATGTTAGCATTTTTAAATGAGAGAGATGGGGCGAACAACTGTTTTGAACAACTCAGGTGCCCAGATGAAGCTGCCTTTAGTGGTGCTCAAGATGGCACATACTTTTCCTCATTGTTGGAGTAACAAAGTGCTCATTGTCGACTAAGTTACTGCAGCAGTCTAGAGGCAGCTTGTTTAGCTGTGTTGCACTGTAGCAGCATGCTTGTCTCTGAGCAGTAGGTAACCCCTTTTGCAAAAAAAGTATCAGGTTGGCATTGATCTAGTTGGTCAGTGTGTTGGTTTTTGTTAGTCCTAGGTTGATAGAGGCTTTGCTTGTACATCAGAGAGAGCCAAAGAGGAATGCTAGTAAGATCAGTGCTTGAGGAAGTCCAGTCTTGTGAAGCTAGAAAATGCTTTTGCTGTGCTTTCTCTTCAGTTTAAATTTGGACAGTCTGCTGATACCAATGCTGATTAAGGGTATGATTATTTGTGACAACAGAAATCTCTAGCATGCATAGTATTAGTATACCCATATCAATGAGATGGATGATTTAATAGCTGGGTTGTGTTCCATCAGTTAGCCTGTGTTCAGTTCTGTGCTCTAGTATAGACTTCTGTTAAGACCTCTAGCAAAATGCTTGTGATGTGAGCAGTTGCTTAGTAGCCAGCACTACTGTGTGCAAGAAGATCAGTAGATGACAATAGATAGTCTAATTACTCCCTCCTACTCTTGGATGAAAATCAGCCTGGGGAAAGAGATAATGTTATGTGATGGTATGGTATATTAAATACTTTTAGCCTTTTAATGGTAGTTTTTAAAGAAAGTGTTTAATAGCAGGCAAAACATTTTTTTTTTCTTTGGTATATCTGTACCAGTGAAACTGTCAGCACTTACTATTACTTAAAGGACTTAATACTGTACTTACTCTAAAATAAGGCTATTGGGAAAGCTAGAGCTGAAATTGGGAACACACTGCCTTTTGCTCTAAAACTTCTGCAGTGGGGTTCTGGTTTGCAGAGTAGGTGATATCCTAGACCTTGTGCGTATGTGATTGTGGGAAGTTGGAGTTCACAGCAGTGTATCTGTGTCAGGGATTTGGCCCTTGATACTTGTTTTTTAGTAGCCTGTGCTCCTGTTCTTGCTCTGTAACACCTTTTGCCTAGTTGGGTTGGGTCATTATGAAATTACTTCAGCCCCAGAAGGAAGATGCATTGCAAATTAACAACTTCAGGACAAGGCTTAAGGCAAATATGTTATTTCATCTGTCTGTTACTAAATATGACCACAAAAAGGATAAACCAATGGGCCTCAATCTGGTTTTGGAGCATAGGTTATACATTTGGTCAATAATTTATTCACATAACTTCTGTAGAACTGTTCTGGGGCTCTTAGAATAACAGCCAGTTACATCTTATTTTTAGTACAAAAGTAATGAGGGCTTTGTTCTAGTAATATTTTGTTAACATGCTGCAACATGATGGAGTTACGGGCTTAATAAAAATACTGTATAAAAAATGTCCAGAATTCCTGCAGGGCTTGCAAAATCCAACAGTAGCCAGAGAAGACATAATTCTGACTTGCTGGACTGACATTACTGTGTTGTATTTGACTCGTATTGAGCTTTGTAATGAAAAAAATATAAATTGATTAACAATTAACTGGTATGCTGAAATAAGTTTCTATAGCAACAGGGCAATGCAGGGTACAATTATTCAGACTGCTTTTCTGTAACAGATTTTTTTTTTTTACAAGCAGTGAATTTACACTGTTGGACTAAAACATTGTTTTGTTATAGCAACGGATAATCCTGAGCTCTTTTGCTGCTGCCTTTTTTTTCCTCCTAAAGAAGTAACTTTCCTCTTATGAGCTGAAAGGAGGGGGATGGGGAAACTTTCAAAGATAAATACCAGGGTGGTAGACTGGTGGAAACTCAACCTACTACTACTTGCCTGTGTGTTATAATGGAGCTATACTGGATATGTTGTTATGCAGTATGAATTTATACTTCACTTCTACTTGTTGACAAGCCTACATGAAACTGAACTTGCTCTAATTTAATAATAATGAACATATAGTAGCTTGCAAATTTCAAGTAAATCGATTAATAAAGTTTGGTCCTAATGCTGATTCCCTGAATCAGTCAGGCTTTTGGTTATTTGGTTGTTTTATTACTTTTGGTTATCTGTATATTTTTAAAGTCTCTGTATATTTTATTTGTTTTGGTACTTCTGAAGAGAGGAATGTTCTACTTTAAGCTTCACTGTTTAAATGGGAAAAAGTTAGGGTATTGTCAAGGGACTGCAGGTGGTGGGAGTTTTTGCCATAAAACACACTTGTAAAGCCAACTTTAGAGTATTACTGTATTTTGATCTTTTTTAAGTTAGAAGAAGTGAAATTTGAGCAACTTTAGCGATGAAGCTACATCAGCCTTAGTCTTTCAACAGGGAACTTAATTTTCTGTGATATATTTTAAGGATACTTTGGATGTTTGATCACTTGAGAGAAAAAACAAAAGCACCAGTTCTGTCTCTGGCAAGCTGTGTATGCAGTCAGCCTCAAAGGATGCTGTTGATAGGTGTGCATGTATTGTTAAAGTGCGTTTTTCTGATATCATAACAAAACCGTACCCATGTTTTAGAGAAGAAATGAATAAGGTTCAAAGCTAAAGTGAAAGTAATTGCTTTAAAGGTGTGACTGACTAGAACACTAGTCAAACAGGTCAGGTAACTTTTTTGTGTGTGTATGGGGAGGAGAGGAACAACTTGGAGATGACGCTATCATTAAGTCATGCAATGTTTCCAGTTTGTTCCGTGTTTTGGGGGCCATCTAAAAGCAGCCCGCCAGCTTTAATTTAAATGAGTGTCACTTTTAACAGGTATAATTTTTAACCAGTTCTACTTAGAGAGTTGAGCCAATTTAAACCATTTCCCAGTGAAAGTAACTTACAAGTCTTTAATTAAAGTATTCCAACTGAGCCTGTGAACTGAATGAGAACAGTTGCTGAATGGTTCCAGAATGTGTGGTTTTACTTGGAATCCATTTGATATATACATACCTCTTTTCCTTATTTTAATTTCTTTCTTACATGTAGTATATGTATCTTATCTTTGTTCAGCTCATCTGAATCATACCTCATTCAGCCTTAAAAACAAGTGAGAAAGGACTGATCATAAGTGTAGGCAACAGTATGACCAGACTGTAGGAGTAGGAGGAAATGATAGGATCCACTGGAGGATAAGTAACAAGAAGGAGATCGGAAAGATAACTATTACTTTTTTATGTTAGAGCTATGAATCTGTTATAACTTACTACATCGTAAATATTGAGAAAGGAGTTACAGTTAACTAAGCATAAATCCTAAGTGAACCTTGCAGAACTTAATTATAAAGTGTAGTTGAGGAAAGAGATAATTGTTACGGTAAATTTGATTTTCTCAGTTCCTCAAAAGTGAAGAGACTAAAATGTGTGCTTCAGAGCATTCCAATCTTTACAAAAGGCGATATATTCTTTTAAGCAGCATGTAGCAGTCCGTAAGTAATATTGCAGCATGAACTTCATTCAGTGCCTCTGGATGTTTGGTACGCTCTCTGCTATTCTGAAATCAGTTGCTTTTTAATTCTTCATATTCCTAACAGTGAGAACTTCTGCTAAAAACCCCTTGACTGCATGTGACTCCAATGACAGGCAAGTATTTTCTTATGGCTTATCCTTGCTTGTATTTAGGCAGAGAAAAACCTACAAGAGCACTACTCAACACACCCTACCCCACCGCAACAACAACAACAGAACCCCAAAACTGAGAATTCTCAACTGCTTCAAGTTACTTTCAGTTTTAGCTTTTTAAATTCTGAGGTAGTAGGCTTCTCTGTTTAAGGTTTTTTTTGTTTTGCTTAAAGTAAAACATTGTCTCCCTGCTGGGGGAAAACATTAATGTGTAACATGTATTATATAGACAGCTTTATTTGAAGTTCAGGTGCTCGGCCTTTCTAGTTTAACTCTCTGCCAGTAAGGGTGAACTGTAACTTAAGTTCATGTCATTGTATGAACTGGCAATTTTAGATCAGTGTAATAGAGATTTTGACTGAGGGAGTTCTAGAACCTTAAACTCATTCTGTTCTGAAATGGGGAGAGAAAATGCTTAGTTCTTGGTATCTTTCTACATATTTTACTGATTACAGGGACAGTGATGACTGTTGAGAGCTTCAAGTTGAGGTCTTCTAGGAGTGGTTTTGGAAACAATGTTTTCATTGGTGAAGTTGGGAAGAAGTAAGAGCTTGTACATAGTGGCAAAATTATCATAATAAAGCTGGGAGGTATTGCAGATTATTTTCTAAGGAGAAACAGGCTGATATAAGAACAAATAACTGAAGTGTAAATTTGTTGAAAAAAATACATAGGGAATTTTTGCATGAGCCAGAAAATTTTGAAAATATGGTAACCAGAGTATAATGTTGATTACAAGCTGAGCCGGCTTGTGATACAGCTGTTGAAGGTGGGAGGAGATAAATGCAATTCAAAGATGTGTCAAATGAGATTTAGAAATAAGGAAGTGTCTTTAGTGCCATTGTACAAGGCATTGAAAAGATGGCTTTAATATTGTATGAAATTCTGGTTGCTTGTGCTGATGAAGGTGAATTTCAACTCGTGCTACTAGGAGATGGTGCCTAATGTAAAACTAGAGAAAGAAGAGTGATTTTAAGTAGCTGAGCAAAGCAATCACTATTTCTTAAAGCTGTAAAAGGAAGAAGAGAAGAAAAAAGGGAGAGAATAAATAATACAAAACCTTCCCTAGATATGAGAGACATTGCCAGATCTCCCGTGAATCCAAATCATGCAAAATTTACTATTAATTCAGAAGGATCTTGCTCTTTGACCAGCCCTGCTGGAACCTATTGCTAATAGTTGAACTGCATAATGAAAATACTGTGGTATGATAGGCTACAAACTCCATGGGAAATACAGAACAGATTTTTAAGAAGAGGCAGAGTGTTTCATCTAGAAGCTCCTTAGAGCTGAGCCAGATGAACAGAATGAAGAAAATGTATTTATAGTGACACAAATCCAACTATCTGAGTGGTACCCAGTGATGCTACCTTGGTGGCTTTTAGATACAGGAAAGGAAATGAAGTATAAGATACTGAGGAGCTGGAGACAGTGAAGTCCGATGAAAGACTGGAAGTACAGTTGACTTTGCAGATATCGTGGAAAGAGCATGCTATGTTTTAGGGTAACAGTATCTTGGTAGTTTTGTAGGCAAGCTTCAGGGGGGTTTATTTTGTGTTTAGGTATTCTTGGAGATGGTTCTCTGTATTGTAAGTCTGCATTTATGTAGCAGGCGTTGAAGGTCAGAACTATTTAATCCTATCTTTAACCATAAGCAGAGTAAAGGATGAGATTTTCTTGAACAGTAACATGAGGTAATAGTGGGTGCATTAATTTATTATAAGAAGAGGTGACCAGCCAACTCTTTTTTTTTTAATCATATGGGGTAGTAAGACTGAAAAAACTAATCAGGAAACATGTTTTTGTGTCAGGTTTTCCTAATCTGTGTTTTACTTACTTTTATGTAAAATTTTAGTATGCTGAGGTATTTGGTATGTTCTCTGGGAGTTAAGAAAGATTCCATGTGCTTAAAACAGATGTTTTCTTATTTATGATACTGTGTTTGAGAAAAAATGTTTGAAGAAAGATCTTCAAAATGGAAGCTAAGAGAAGCTAGTAATTATGGCTTTCTTTGCCCTGCTTATGTTAATCCTAGAACTTCAAGTAAGTTAGCCAGTTACCTGGCCCCTCCTGCACCAGAACAGAACAGTTTTCCACCAGGGTACAAGCTTTAATGTGTGGGCACTTTCTCATTCAAATGCACTGTTGGAACAAATTTTCCTTTCTGACATAAATGCAAAGTCTTGATTCGCAGTGTCAAATAGACACTCTTTGCTTTTCTAATGTAGCTCCTTATATATTGAATATATATATACCCTGTTCCTCACATCTGAGTGCATTCTCTTTATTTGGTAGCTATTTATGCACATCTTTGCCCATGAAGTTTCCCCATTATTCTCCCCTCTTAAACAACAGCAAAAATCCTTTTAGGTTTGTAATAGTCAATAAGGTGATTCCTCCAGTATGAGAGTTGGAGTACTCTTTGGAATACATTAGGATGTTAATGTATCTTGATCAATATGCAGCACTAAACAGTTAAATAGAATTTCAAGTAGAGGCTCAGGCTGCTTGGTTACCATGGCAAGCACAGTAGGAAATTCATGCCAAAGTTTGGAAACTAAGATACACAAAAGAAAACTTGTAAACTGAAGTAATCACTTTGGGAGCAAATGTAGTTGTTTATAATTTATTAGAGACTGTTTTCCAAAGAATACTGTTTTAAAATCCTATTTGATCAAGGAAATCTTAATTGCCAGTTCGGAGTTTTACACAAAGCAGGCAATATTCACAAGCGGGGAAGAGTGGCATTGTTTGTTGACTTGCCCTCTAACTGTAAGGGCATTCAGTGAATAGAATAGCCTCTTGGAGACAGTACTGTAATCAAGGTTGACATATTTTCAGTGTGCTGTGTCTTGTGTAACAGATGTGACCAGGATAGTGTGTGTTTGTGCATATGTATATATTTATAATTATTTGTCTGCATTCATGATTATGTATATTTTTAATGATTTTGTATGTTAAAAATCTTGCAGTATTTTGTTTACTTTCCTTCAGTTTACTCTTAAGGCTTGCTAACTGTAACAAAGGTCTGTATGTTGGTATTTTAATTGGATGATTTTCAGTTTGATAGGTTCCCTATTTAATAAGCTGTCTTTGAACTGTCTGTGAACACAGTATTTCATATTGCAGTCCTGTCAGTCTGTTGTGGCAAAATCTGATATTATTGCATGTGACTTGCTGTACAGTTCTCCATAGGTATAGTCACATGCAAATCATGCAGTTATTTTTCTCTTTCTGAATGTAAATTATGGTGTATATTTACATGCATCTTTTCCAAAAATCTCATCCCCCAAAGGGGAAGCAGTTATATAGAAAGGTCAATTTGTGGCTTGTGAAAGACACTGTTTCTAAAAACTTCCTGAAGATTGAGGCTGGAATCATAGTTGGACATTAGGATTGTATGCACTTACCCTGACGTGTGACTCGACCTCATCACTTATGCATTGTGTAGTCTGGATTGGAGATTGTGGTAGATAGCTGGCGGCTGAGGGGAAGCAGTTTAGGTTATTATTGAGAACCTGTGATTAATTTGCCTCTGCCCTTGTGGTATCTTGGGAAGGAAGGCTTGATGTTGTCATAACTACAAAGTGATGTTATTGAACAGGAGATGGTGGTGGTGATGGAATGCTGGTGGAACAAGCAGTTTAGCATTCAGCGGAAACAGTGTTCAGGAGTTCTCATGAGTTTTAAGCGTGAAGAGGCGGAGCTGCAGGCTTGTTACAAGTAATAACTGTTACACTGAATTGCAGGTTAGTTTGTGCTTGTTGCTGACCTCTTCTAAAAAGGACTTACTGATCACGTCGTAATTAAAACAAAATAGCATGTGAAAACGTCTGGAAGATTATACTAGGGTTTATCTCAAAGGAAAGTAGGAACTTGGAAGCCAAGGGAAGGGATGAACTGTGCCATTGGTTAGCCACAGTAAATAATACTTTAAATAGCTTTCATCCCACTAAGTTTAACATATGGTAATTTATAGTTCTGTGGTAGATCCCTAGCTTCACGAAAAGAAATAAAGGAGAAAGCCATCAGAAATTGAAAGTGGATTAATTTGACTAACTGTCAAGGCAAGAGACAATTGTAAGAAACTTGGGAGATGCAATTATACTATGTGAATGAGCAGGAGTGTTTGTTCTCATTAATGTTTTGGTGGCACACACTGGGGGAAAAAAACATGAGTCAGTTTGGAGCCACTATGCAAAAAGAAGAGGGCATTGCTATAGATGACTGCCTTAATTCATCAGTACTTGAGTCTTAATTTTTCTGTATTGTAAGAAATAAAATGGGGAAGAATATTAGAAACAAGATGGAGTAAATGATATTGCATTGTATAAATCAGTAGATCCATCTATAAGTGTTCATACAGGTCTAAAAAAAGAGATTATTACAAAGAGATTCAGAGAAATGGTGAAAACTGTGATAGCTGAAACCTTCTGTGGAAATACTGAAAAGGATGAGACTTTTTTCTAGTATATATAAGTGTTGTGTATGTAAGGAGTGTCAGACATCATTGTCCCTTGGGAACAAAAAGGTATTCAGTAAAATCAGGGGGGAACAAAATTCAGAACTGATACTTTTTTCTACATATTTAACTTTATCAGATTGTGTTGCTTTAGTCATCTAAGTAAATTATGAGGAGAAAGTGGGTGTTAAAATCTGTCAATATTTGCCATTTGATGCAAAAAAAAAAAAATCCTATAAAGGTTGTTAAACTTCTATATTTGCAATTTAAGTGGCTTCCTGAAAGAGATCCAGGATGGACAGTAGTCCATTAATGCAGCTAACTTGTTGGACTTCTGGAGCTTGTATCTGCTCACGGTTGAAGAAATGGCATGGAAGTAAGTAGTCTTGGATTGTGGTCTAGTTCTGCAGTCCACGATTATGAAGTATGTATGTGCCATGACTAGTTAAATCTGTGTCTTCATTTTCAAGACAGTGAGGGAGAGACCGGCAAAAAAATGTGACCTGTCACCCATGGTTTATTAATAGCCCTGAGAGATCATTGTTTTGAACTTAAAGCTGCACAGTGAGATCTCTTTCTTACATATCTCCTTAAAAAGAGCTGAGTAGGGGGAGAAGAGGAGGAAGGTGTCTGCTTCGCATGCAGAACATAACGTGATTCTGAGTTAGGTTTCTGTTGGAGAGGTTTTTATCCAGCAAGCTGAGCTACAGTTTAGCCAAAATCCTGTAGACCAGTCACTGGGAAGAGACAATAATACTGATATCACGCCTTCTTTTCACTTCTTCCTATTAAAAAAAAAAAAGACAACTAATTGCTTAAACCAAAATAGAATATCTAATTCAGTTCATGTCTGTTGGGAGTGTGTGATGCAGTGGCTATATTCAGAGTTGTTTAAGTGTAACCAGCCTGTTTGCAGTTTTAGTGTGGCCAAACGCCTAACACTGAAGTCAACCTCTCAGTTTTTGTCTGAATTGATCATGTCATTAACTGACACCCAGAATAAGGTGAACTTTGCAAAATGAACTGTGAAATGCTACTTTTGTTAGCTGTTCTTCAGTGTGGGTTTCTGAGTGGTTGTTTAGATGCTTAAGAACAAGTTAAAGCTCTTACACTCTTCTTGTATGATAGTAAAGCAGTATTGTGCAAAGTGATTGAAAGGATTGGAGCACTTCTGGGGAGGAAAGGAACATGTTTTCTTCTGCAGGTATAATAAAGATTAATTTTGTTAAGTATGTAGAAACACACACCTTTTGAAAAGTTAAGTTACAATGCCATTTCCCTGATGTTTTAGTGATTTGATTATAATGCAGCTGAAGATTGCTCAAGGTACTTGGAGTGCTTCAAATCTACTTCCTGGGGTGAACAGGCTCTTCAGTTTCTTGTGGGGATGCTAAGTGCTGCTCACAGACCTTCTCAGGACTGACCAGGACTTGCTCTGGAGAGCTGCGCTGAGGGTTGTGGTCAGTTTATTACGACACTTTGGGTCTGACCCGACTTGTTGAGTAGCACTGTCATGAGTTGTACATTTTGGTCTTCCACTCAAAAGGAGTTCTGTCAGCATGGGTGTAAATTTTACCAAATGAGTAACACATTGAACTGAAAATGCTTTACATTTCTAAAGGAACAATTTCAGTGACCTGAGACCTCAGTTGGGGTTGTGGCAGATGGAGGCAGCAGCAGTGTTCTCAGCTCAGAAGACAGAGAAGATATTTTTTGTGTGGAGGGGTTTAAAACTTTGTTTCCATTTCCCTCACAACCTCCCTGGCCTGCAGCAGTTCAAATGTGTTAACATTTCTGTCCTACTTTAATGCTCTTTGTCCAGTCTTCTAGAGAAACAAAGGGCAAGTTGATTCTAAAGGCACCTGTGAAGTGAATGAGGAATTGCAAACAAAAAAAGATTTTTCTTTTTTGGGGAGTCTCCTGTTCTGGGTTTTTTGAAGTCTTTTAAAATAAAAATGTCTACTTTTTCTAGAGTTATTGGTAGGCTGGTGCTTTCACCTTAGATAACTTCCAATAGGATGTGCTTATCTATACTGTAATGAGATATTTTGGTTTATAGCCTTACTAAAATGGAGTTAACATTGTTATGGTAAGTTGTAAATCAAGCAGGCCTTTATGCTTGGTCTTCATGGTGCTCATATCCACTTTCTTGATCTTGACAATTTTATAACTGTTGGTTCAGTTAGTATCATGTAGATTTATTTCGAACCTGTGTGTGCTCTTGGCTCTGTTTGAGTGCTTAGAAGAATTCTTCTGGAAACAGAATATGATTACTTTAAACTAAACTGATCTTTGCCTAATATAGATTTATGTTCATTTGTCTGGACTAGAGCTTTTATCTTAATGTAGGTGGTCATAGTTGTCTGCTGTATGAATAAATGCTGAAATCTTGTTAGGTAATGCTTTTCTCCTTTCAAAAGTTGTGTATGTCTTGTATGGCCCCAAGTGGAAGTTGGAAATCTAGAAGGGAGAAGAATATCAAGTAGCTTCCCAGATTTGCAAGCAGCTTTATACAGAATTGATCTTTAAGACTTTTGTATAGATGAATTGTGTGGAACACTTGAAAAAAATAGGTTAAATAAAATTACTTGGTGTCCCTGTTTTACTAACAGAGCTGTTCTTATACAGTATCTTAAAAACTGTCACATGCCTTAAGTGTTCCTGTTCAGCATTTAATCAAGTGCTTTGTAACTTATAAAAAAACTTCTGCAAAGATACAGGAACCCATTTATGAGGAACAGTGTTGTTCACGAGAGTAAATGTTCTGTTGAGTGGAAATAAATCTTGAAATGCTTGTGTTGGGAGTGGGTAGAAATGCATATTATTTTAAACTTTAAGTGAGATCATTCAAAATATTTATGTGTTAGAAAAAGTACATCAGAAGATATGCCACTGAAGCCAAATTCATAATGATCGTGAAGATCAGGATCTTAAGATTTATGAAAGTAAAACTGGGAAAAATTGGCTGCTATACTTTCTGGAGACTTTCTAGAGAAAGGAAGCTCTAGGGAGACAGCTTACTGAAAAGTATTTGAGGCAGTTTGTTAAAAGTAGCAAATTCTTTTTTCTGCCTGCTGATTGTTTTTGTCCCAACTTAGTTTTTAATTTTCAAAATTTGTGTTGTTCAGTGCCACTTTCAACCCTTTGTCATAGATTCTCTTGCTTTCTTTTAGAGAGGAGTAAGAGAAAGTGAATGCGTGTGCTTACATTTAGTTTGTACTCTCCCTTATGTTAATTGGCGGCAAATCCAGCATAGATTGTGCTGTTGTGAGTGTTAAGCAAGTGGTGCTTCAGTTCTTAGAGTTGAATGTTCAGCCAAATTTCAAAAGCAAAACTAAAAATGAAGTAATAGTTTTATTGGGTTTACAAATGTGACTTTGCATTCAATGCACCTGCTTTGTATTAGTGTTGTGAAATAAAGACCTAAAATTTCCCTAGCATTAATAGCTGTGCAAGGCTTAGGAGACAGTCAAAACTAGTCTGTGTGAACACACAAAACATCCATTATGCAACCCTTAAAGCTAAGCACATCACTTGGGTCTGAAAAAAAGTAGCTCTTACTTATTTAAGAAACTGTCTTTACATGTAAGAAGCTATTGTTGCTATGAATAAATAGGGCAACTTTACAAATGGTGATTGTCTGCTGGCTTTTTTTTTTTTTTTTTTTTTGTTTTTTTTTACTTTCTAAGTGTTCCCAGAAGCTTTCAAAGTGGTTTGAAAGTTTTCTGGGGGCTTCTGAAGCAGTCACGAACGTGTTGTTCACTTGCACGCTACCCGAAAGATTTGTGCCGTTGAATCTGAGGAAATCCTAGGACTGATGTGAGTTCTTGCCAGACTTTAAAGTTTCTACCAAGAAAGCTAAGGTCAGCAGTCTGTCAGCTTACATGCAGTTGTGTTTGCAGAAGTGAGTTTATTACTGATTGGCTATGACACTGTCAGCTGCACTGAATGCTGTTTTATTAGGGCTTTATAATTGCAGGAAGTGTTGCCTGGACTTTCCGTTGTGTATCTCATACAAATTAAGCAGAACTTTTGCTCTACATCAGTTTAAAGACAACTAAATTGTTCCTGTAGTTTTCTTCTTGCGTGAAGTTACTTTAAGACATAAACCAGACCTGGTAAGTAAGCTGGGAGTGGCTGTGTTGCTGCTGCTTTGGTTGATCCTAAGCTTAGGTCCTCAGGTTGGAAGCGATCTCTGAGAGTCTCTAGTCTAACCTCTTGCCCAAAGCTATGAGATCAAACCAACTTGAAGAAACAGTGAAGTTACTACAAGTGATTCTATTGTTAAGTGAGCTGTATTTGTGCTCTGCAAAAACGAATCTGGAAATCTACTCCTTTGATAATAAACTAATTAGAGGAATTTCCAGTATGAAGTATTGAAGCTAGTATTTCTGGCAGAAGCACTTGTGTACAGAAACAATGAGCAGAGTTTGCCAGAAGATTCTACAAAAGTGCCTAGTATAACTCAGCTTTCTTGAGGTGTTCAGCTTTCTCTTTTTCTTTCTTCAGCTAGCTCTGCAGGAAGGAGAGGGAGACCAGCACAGACATGGGGGAAGAATAGACAAGCTGTAAGGGGCTTCCTGAGTTAGTTTTCCCTGTACTTGCTAATACAGTGAGCAAGTCTGTCCCCGAAGACCCTGCCATGTTCACTAGGGGATACTGTAAGGCAGAGTGCTGCAGTAATGGTTACCTTGCATCTTTTTTTTCAGTTAGGGTTTAAAGAGCATCTGTAAAGGTCAGTAAAGTTCACTTAATAATTGTAAGAGTTGATTTCTCATGTTACTTGTATAGCATTATAGCAAGCACAGCTTTCTCAAATTGTTCTGTTTATAGACCAGGGACCAGTAAATCCCTGCACAGCAAGGTATTGAAGAGATACCAAGCTACAGGTAATAAGTTGTGAATTCTAAGCTCCAGAAATGCTGAGGAATTTGTTTTCAAAAGTATAGTATCTTGGTTCTTTGTGTCTTTTCTTATTTTGTGCTGGAGCTCTACATACATAGCCAATTTGTAGTCTGCCATTCAAGATCAATTAATTCTCTAGGCAAGAGAGATTTTCTTAAGAGGATTTTTGGAAGTAAAATTTTTATTAAATGTTTGCCCTCACTTCCAGGATTAAAGAACTAATATTCTGCCCCGATCTATCTTATACCTATGACCCATTCAAAGCCAGTCTCCTGGCAAATGTGATATTAAATACTATTAAGTATCTGAAGGAAGCATTTCGATCACTAGAGTTGAAGTTATCAGACATAGATTAATAAATAACTCCTTTCTGATCTTGGAGATACTTTTTAGCTTGGAAGAAAATGTAGCATCTGATACATTTCATTAAACTAAAATTTGCAGAAAGCTGCAGATGTACGCTAGGAAAAGAAAAGATACAGGAAGAAATCACATCTGTCAAGGACCATGATTAAATGCTGACTTGAAATAATGTGATTCACTGTTTGGGAAATCTTAGTATGAAAGCTCTAAGTCTCAGATCAATAGTACATAAAAGAATGAATCTTGGGCAAATAATAATCTGGCTTTGACCTTAGAATTACATACAGCTACAGAACCAAGGTTGTTGATGCCCATCCTAATCAGACATTTTAAACATCAGAATCTGAAAACTTAAATTTTGCTTCAGACTGAGGTAACTGATTTTTTTTTTTCCATTTTCTTCCTAGTGTTTAGGTGCTTAAAGCTCTGGTTAAGATATTCCATTTGACTGCCTTCCTGCTGGAAGTCATGACTGAGGGTGAATGGGCAACAGCTAGACTGTTAGATTCCCCCCACCCACCCTAGCAGAGTAGGAGTAATTTTGCTAAAATGGCATGCTGTGAGAGTTAACTAAATGGGACTAGGAAGTCCCCAAAACAGTTACATGGTTCACGTTTTATTATGAGTATGAATTAATCACAAAGAACTAAATGGCGAACTTGGTCAATTTTTCTTCTGTAAGTGTAAAGTTCTCTAGAGAGTTTTAATCTGTTCAAAGACAGGACTCGAAAGCTTTTGATGCCTAAGGTATACACCAATTTTCAGCTGCATCACTGACCTTAGATGGGTGTTGTATGAGATTCCTTTTGATCTTGTTGCCTGACAACCATTATTCCTTGTTTCTTTGCCCAAGGGGTACTTGAAATACCACTGTATGTTGGAAGGAACAGACTTCTAGTGCAGCTTTCAGCTGGACAAGGTGCTAATACCCGTCTTGATTAGCCAAGACGTACTTCAAAGGCTTGCACTGGTTTTTATTGGAAGGGAGGACGTTGTTAATTCTTAACCTTGCAGTTAGGTGTCCCAGCCTTCTTTCAGTCATGATTACAAGGTGTTGTTCTCCTCATTAATCATCCACAATGGACTAATTTTCCCAAAGTGGACAGGCTAGAATAGTGTTGAGTTTTTCAGAAGAAAATCTTAAAGGAACTGGGACAGGAAGCATGGAAATAGCTTGCCACCAGCTCAAGCAGAGGTGAGGGTGCCTGATCCTGTGCTTTTAACCTCCATGTTTGGAAACACTTAATCCCAAGATCTTTCTGTTCTCTTTCAAAGTACATCACCATTCTTCTGAGAGGGGGGCAGTTCACATCACTTTGTTCAGTAAATACTGTCATATCCTAGGATTTGACAGTTGTGGACTCAGATCTCATATAAGAACTCTTTTCTGAGAATCAAATCTTCCACAAAACGTAGCAAATGGACTTAGTGGTGAGCTAATGAGACGCTGAGTCCCAGGTACAATTGAATGTTACGAGTAAGTGCGTTTTTCTTATTCTTATGAAAATCCAGTAGCAACCTTCAACTGTGCAGAAATAAAGAAAATGTCTCCTAGTTCTTATCCTCATTGATTCTACCTTGTCTTTCAATTAAGAGAGATCAAGACCGAAAGAGTACTTTTGTGCTTGTAAATTTGACTTATCTCCATGAGACAACTATATTATAACTGAAAACACTAGCTGCATGTAAATAAAAGGTAGGGCATCCCTGTCAGTAGAAGCCTGGTAATTGTGTTGGATTAGTTTATATATACACTCCATTGTCACTGCCATCCGCTCCCCAGAGAACAGCTAGAACAAGCTCAGTGAAGTTTGTGCTTAGATTTAATTTATTAGAATCTCATGTCTTGCTGGATCTGTTATCACACAATTTCAGAAGATGAAGAACTTCAGTCACACCAAATTTGTTGGACAATAAAACCAAAGGCTGTTGATAGAAAACTTCAACCAGACAAAAGAGCAAGGTTTCAATCTGAAAATAACCACCTATTGATTCTTTGCTGCTTAAAAGGATAGTGAGGATTCAGAAGGAGAAGAACCTGGAAATACCTGTGTTTTCTGCTGGCTGGGAGAGTCTGTGGTTCTATGATCATTCAGCAAGATTCAGGCTGAGTTCTATTTGCTTTAAAAGGGATCTTCCTTCCTAGGCACTGGGTCCTGTTGGAACTTTTGTCCAGAGGACACAACCTCGAGTCTCAGGTTTACCTTGTTAACTCTGTATTTCTTTGAGGTATGGAGTTGCATCTATATGTTTCTGCATGATGATCTTCCAGATACCAACGCTACCTCAATTTTGAGAGTAATGTCTTGATATCACTTATTTTTGTAGTGATACAGAACAAGGAAGTCTTGCACAGAGGCCTCTAGGATTTGATCTTTCAGCTTCACATCGGTCTGTGAATGCTCCTTGGTAGGCATGCGCCTTATCCCGTGATCTCCCAGTAGAGCTAGGATTCTATTTAAGTCCTCCTTGAAGAGGTGTTGCTAATATTCTTTTTTAGCTTATAATGGATCTCTGGGCTCTGGAGAATAACTTTTTTAATCTGCTGACTTTAGAAGCTGCAATACATCATCTCATTTTGGAGTTTTCAACCAGGAGGCCATACACCTGATTAAACTGGTTTATAGTGTATGCTGCAAAACATAAGTGCAACTTTAATGCTGTTGCGTATATATACATATCATGTTTATCCTGTAGTTAAATTTGCCTTGGAAATGGTTCACCTGACATGATTCATTGTGTAGCTAGTTCTGATTTTTTCCCTACTGACAGGTCTGGTTTATGTCTATGTAGCTCCATGTGCGCTAAGGATTTGCAGCTCTTTAGACCTCATCCTCAAATGTTTAATACACTGGAGCAATTTTCTTTTATGTGAAGCTTGTCCTCTTCCTCAAAGAAGTTTTATTTCTTATATTGCTGTCCTGATTTCCTCTGACTAAAAATCCTGAAAAAGCGTATATCAAAATTAAAATCTGAGTCCCAAATCACAGCTACATCTCAGGTCTGTAATGTTGTTGAGTATTTGCAGCTTTCTAATTACAGACTCTGAACCTAGTAAATAGGGAGTTTAACAAAAAAAAAAAAAAGTTGAACCTGGTATGTGATCTCACATATTAAATGTGTGGGTTTTAATCTCTGGGTGATGAAAGATTGGGTTGTCTGTTCAGAAGTGATGTGGGGATAAACATGGGTTACACAACTGAGAGCATTTTGAATTGCTTTTCTGTTCCTTTTGATTCTTCTGACACTTTAGTGCCAGATTTTCAGTTGTTTACACTGAAGTTCCTCAGTTTTCTTAGCACTTATTTTGTCTGAGCTGTATTTGAATTCTATGTTCAGTGTCAAAAGCACAATTACTTTGTAGCTTAATGGCTTAAAGTGTATTTTATTATCACAGTTTCAGCATCTTGAGTCAGTGTTCCTTGAAAATGCTCTCCTAGGATCTAGTTGATAATTTTTTAAATTATTGAGACCAATATTGTATATTTGCCTGTTATAAAAGGATAGATTTACAGTGCAAGAACCAGGTGATTGAGAATATGCTATTTTTAATCCAAAATTGGTTGTACTCAATATTGAGAAAGCTGCTACTAGGAAAGTAGAAGATACCTTGTCTCTGTGTGTTGGAATGCTGCTTCTGGCAGGAGAAGCCTTCTGGGAATAGGTTGATCTTGAGGACTCACTGAAGCTTTTTTGTTACTGAATGGTTGACACTAGTTTGTCGCCTGGTGTAGTTGCAAAGGCGAGGGGTAGGTATAGTGTTTAGCAAAACTGAAAAACACAATTATTGCATTATATGAGAAGATAAACCTTGTGACAACCTCTTGGGTGTCTTTGACAAATACAAAGTTGTTTTTTAAAGCAGGGTTTTCTGACTGCATAAATTGTTGCTTAGTATAAACATTATTTGCAAATAGAACTGGTTATATGCAAACGTTGTGATAAACTTTCTTAATTCTGTTTGCTCTCTTTGCAGGCTGCGGACTTGAGTAAACCAATAGACAAAAGGATATACAAAGGAACACAACCTACATGCCATGACTTCAATCACTTAACAGCCACAGCAGAAAGTGTGTCTCTTCTAGTGGGCTTCTCTGCAGGCCAGGTCCAACTTATAGACCCTATTAAAAAAGAAACTAGCAAATTATTTAATGAGGAAGTAAGTAGAAATCTTAACATTGTTGCATGCAATGTATTTGTGGTATAAAAGATCCTAGATTCTCAACATTCTGTGGATGGCTCCATTTGCCTCTGCAGCTTATAATTCAGTCACTACCTTTGTTTTTCAGCTGTTTCATTGGCTTGGAATACCTACACAAAAATGTTATTAATGAAGGAATCTTTTGGAGTTTAAGGTTAAAAATTAGGATTTTCTGGTTGGGTAATACTGTAACTAGAGTTAATGACAGTTAAATGATGGAAAAAAGATCCACAAATCTAAATGTTTCTGCATGTGCTCTGCAGTCCCTTGTTTGAGGCTTCTGGTTCTGAAAGAATTTAACTAATTTAAGGCCCTATTTAACTAATATATTATGGTCAAAATATTAAGTTAAAAATACCAGTTTTAATGGTTCAGATGTTACAGCAGAAACTGTCTGTGTCAAGGATTCCTAAAGACTTGCTTGGGGAAGACTAGGGATATCAAGCTGAATGCTGCATAGAAGAAGATGAAGGCTTGAGGTCTTGGCCGTGTGATGTTCGTGAAAGAAACTCTCCCCTTTTTCTGCTGCTGTGCAATAAAGAAAGATAGGAGCGAGTACTGTGGAGGGGACTAATGCCAAGTTACAAGACTATCGGCTCTGATTATCTGGTAGCATTGGCATTCTTAGAAGAGTAAGCATCTGGATGCTAACAAGGAGAGAAATCTGGTAACTGGTACAAATTTTGGCAGTATTTTGTGTGGAGAATAACCTGTGGGAATTTGGGTGGTTTGGGGGGGATGATTGTTTTTTGGGGGGGTGTTTGTTTTTTTGCTCCTCTTTTTGTTTTAATCTAGCTGTAGGTGAATTGTGGTGGGGTGTCATGGTTTGACCCACCTGTTAGCAAATACAATGCAGCTGCTTGCTCACCCTCCCTGTTCCTAGGGATGGGGGGAGAGAATTAAATCAGTAAAGGGAAAAGAGACTCGTGGGTTG
>NW_010108448.1:0-31759 GCF_000699245.1 Pterocles gutturalis | reverse complement strand
AATTAAATTTAATAAATAAAATACATAACAGCAATAATAAAAAAAGGCACAGGCAATAATAAAAAAACACAGGCAAAAAAAGCCAGATCAAATCTACTAGTATCTAGCAGGAGAACAGCTGTCTATCAAAGCTCAGTCTCCCTATTTGACCACAATCAAATAAACAAGACAGCCAAGCGCCACCAGGGCAGGGGCTCTGAGGAGGAGAAGAGTGTCTGCAGAGTCTCGAACTGAAAGGCTGCCATTCTGCTAAGGATGTCAATCAGCTCTTGGTCATTCTCTGATGCAGGAACAGAAAAAAAAGCACTGTTTCACACAGGTGAACATTAGACCACAGTGTAAATGCAGCTGAGGGATTTTTCTTTCTTTTTTTTTTTTTTTGCTTGTAGCACAAATGAACATTCTACTAGAAGAGAAGTTCAACAGGGAGGGACAATACAGGCTGAATATTTATTTAAAACAGACTTTGCACCTTCAAAAACCAAATCCCTTTCCTGTTGGAGGCAATCTTTTTCAACTTAAGTTTAATGAAACTTTTCAGTGAATGCATATCCGAATATATTCAAAGCAGAGCTGCCTCTCCTCTGGTAAACCTGACCTAGAGGGGTTTACAGGTGGGAGAAGCCTCCACCTTTTTTATTTTTATTTTTTTTTTCAAAATAACTATTCCATAATTTCCAGTGTTTTAATATAAATGATCTACACTTGCCAGTCTGCTATATTTATCTTTTGGGGCTGGTGATTACTGCTTTAAAAGATCATCTCCTAGATTCTGAAAAATAAGAGGTGTTTGCTTCAGCTATGAATTTTCCTTTGGCCATTTCAACTTCCAGGAAAATCAGACAATTGTCTACCTGTCAAGATTAAAGTTTATTTAACAGAAAGTCCCTGTGGCTAAAATAAACATATATAAATAACTATTTTATCAGTCAACGAATCAGATGATCTTGCTCTTTTGGTGGTATTATGGTCAGAGCATCCCTCTCTTGCATCTTCTTTCTTACTGTACTTCAGATGAATCTAAAAAAATCATATTATATCATATCGTATCATATCATATCATATCATAACTTAGCTTGATTTTCTTTACTTATAAGCCCTATGGCATAGCCAGACACACATGCTGGTTTCATTTAGCTGTGTAATTGCTGATCTTGTTTGCAAATGTTGCTAAATAGATGATTAGGCGTAAACTGCAGCACTCTACTCAATACATTCAGATAAATTTTATTATTGCGTTCCTTATCTCAAATACTCACAGTCGAAAATTCCACTTACCCAGTTCACAGTTGTCTAATTTTTTCTGCAAACTTTTCATTTTCAGACTTACAGTGCTGAATACAGAAGCATTTATGTCAGTGAGGTCAAAGTTTGGACCTACAATATGTGCTGGAGATTTGGTCACCAAACATACATACAGCCTGTAAAACGTGAACAAGGGCGTCAGATATGTTCTGGTTTTACTTATAGTTTCATGCATCAGTTTTAAAGCATGAGTGGAGCTCAGGTCACAGATTTGAATGCTTTGGATGGCTCATTTGTTATTCAAAAGGAAACCTGGGCCGTACTCTGCACTGGTTCACCTCAGCGCGGATCATTTTACCTCAGCCACAATGTACCCATCAGCAGTGGCAGAGTATGGCCCTAAATAGTCTCCAGCTTTACACTGGACTTGATGTTTTGCAACACCAGCCCCTCTCCCATGAACCTAAAAGTACCCACAGCATGGAAGACTAATTCTTTGGACCCCTGTCCATGGACGTTAAAGAAGACATCGACTGAGTGCATGCAATAAGGCGTACAACTCACACCAAATGATTATAGTGGAAAGACAGAAGAGGAAAATGGTAAAAGTCCTAGCTTCATCTCTAGTAAATCTGTATTTTCAGTGTGCTCACAGCTGACAGGCTGAACATTTCTTAACCAATAAATCACCTGCCTTCACCCTTGGATCAACAACAGCTGTTCAGTGAACTGAGATACAGCAATCAGGTCTCCTGTCTCAGATTTTTGAAAGCAAGCAGGATGGAAAGAAACATTGAGAAAAGCCTTCATCCATTTTAGTTTTGAAGCTCACTTATTTTTCTTTACATTTGAAGAAACAAGTATTTTATATAGACAAGGCAGTTGATTGCCCAGTTAGAATGTTGGTCAAGGATAGTGCTCACTGGTACGAGATCCATTTCGCACTAAAGGTTTGATTTTTGCATTTTCTTGGTAGGAAATGACACAGATTTGTTTTACTGTCAGTGGACAGAGCCAGAACTTTCAGAGACACTTTTCTAGGGACATTCTGGGATTTCAGAGAGCAAGACCATCTCTTCCTAAAAGGGGGCCAGGTGGTGCAATATATTCAGGAAATCTCTTTGTAAAGCAAGTCTATACAGGAGTCTTGATGGTTAGCTCAACATATTGTGATAATTATCTTTGACCAACTTAGGTGGGACAAACATTACCTCTTGTCATTATGCCATCATTTTAAAAGCACCATTCTTTTATTAAGGTCCAAAAAAATGTGGACATAAGACAGCACCATTTGTCCTGGTGTCCAAGACTTAATTCCAGCGTATCTGATTTCTAAAGAACACTATAGATACACCAACAAAAGCTATAGGTATGAGATCACGTGACCAAGAACTAAATACATTTTAAAGAATGTGTCAAACTAAAATTACCATGCTTTGCTCTATTCTGACCATTGTTTAGAGTGATTAAATCCTGTGCCTTCTGGAGTGGGGGGCATGTCACGAAAGAGAAGTCAGACAAATTGGCTGCTCTCAATATAAAGGCAATTATTATTTATTGAGGCTGATGAACAAGATTACTTGGTAGCAATGTGGTTAACACTTATTCTACCTTGACAAAACTTGGAATGCTTAAACATAAGGACACAGTATTTTTCTATGTCCCGTCCTGTTTTGTTAAGTCATGGAAAGAATTATGGTTGACTGCATTCCTATGTTGTCATTCTACTGTTAAAAATATTTGTCTCAAATAAAGGCCGTGCTTTCATATTCCCAGCAGTTCAATCTAAGAACTGCAATAATTGGGAATAATTATCACTCTCACTCATATTTCTGTAAGTAGTGTTTAACACTTCTTTCCTTGACCAGTGCCAGTTTATATATCTCATATATATGTACATACATATACATATACATATATGAGAGAACTGGAAATTGCTGTGATGGGAGTATTTAGAACACTGATCAATCAAGCCAGTTTAAACTTTGAAGCAGAACTCTACTAGATTGTTGTTCATTAACAATACATATTATTTTAATGGTGTGTTCCTACTCATTAACAACTATTATCACTGCATATTCAACTTAGTGCTTAACAATCAGTCCTAAATTAAGTGCAAGTACACAGTGCCATGGAGCTCATGCCATGCAGTCAGTGCTGATGACTATAGTCCTTGATGATCTTAATTGATGAGGTCAAAGTGATCAGGCTCTCTTACAAGGGATTCCCATCACCACATGAGAAACTTCATCCTGTTATAAAGTGCTTGGGTTTCTAGACAGTGCCTAGCTGTTGGTCTCCACTTGCTGCCCAAAGATGGGAGGAGGATGCTACATTTCCAGGCTGAGCCAGATGCCTTCTCCTCTTGTTTAGCTGTGATTTTTTTTTTTTTTTTTTGTCCCTCACTCAGCTGCTGCTTCTTTTCCTTCAGCGAAAGCAGTCTTTTCACAGCCCTTGAGGTTATGCTGCTTCAATGATAAATAATTACCTATCAGTGAGTTGTTTGCAGTTCTGGGTCTTCTGTTTTCAACCCATGCCCACACCTTCAAGGCCTTTGTTGCTATCCTGCATTTAAACTGACATGGTAACAGGGAAAATCTGGTACCACACTCAGGTTCACACAACAAGTTCTCGTAGCAAGCTGATAACAAGTCCAGGAGTGCAGGATGGGGGCATGGTACTGTTAGCAGAAGGCTTATGTTCTGTTATTAGCACTCTTTGTACTATTTTTATGGGCCATTAGGTACAAAAATGCAAATACAGTTGTGCTATAGTAGTGTGTTTATGTTTGGTTACAAACAAACTAATATTAAATCCTGCTCAGTGTGTTCTGCTGTCACGGGTGCAGCAGGTGTCTGTCCATCCGCTGAATATCCAAATTATAAACTAACTACTTTCCCATAACAAGCCATAGGCCTTCCAATGATGACTGCTCATGTGTTTCAGTGGGAGATGGCCTAGGGGAAAGAGACGGGCTTAGGGGAGAAATTTGGTCTTGTAGTTTTAACCCAGAAACATGACTGACTGATGAGGCTCTTTCAGTTACTGCTAATATTTTTCCAAGGAATTTTACACAATTCCCTTCTTGGATTATTTCTCAGGGAAATACTGAGATTATAGACAACATGAACAAGAATATTTTTATAAAAACCTCCCATCACTGCAAGGCTTTTTTATAAGGCCTTTCCGTGCCTAGAAGCAGGACAATGGTTATGGACAGATGAACTCCTGTTGCAAAGAAGGAAATGAAACGCCTTGTCTAAGGTCACAAAATAACAAGGACTTTTGCTGTGCTCAGGGTGACATAAGGTCACATGAGAGAGTAAACAGGGTGGTTCAATTTAAAAAATATACACAAAATAAAATTAACTAACATTATTAGACCTTAACATAAATTGAAACTCATGTAAAAATGTGCATCAGTTTCCATTTTTATTTTAGATGGGTGTCTAAATCCTCACACTTCTGTATGACAAGGTTTTCTTTGAAGAAAAGACGTTCTAATTTTAGGTCTATCTGACTTTTTTCAAGCTTGATCCTGAGAGATCTTATCTATTCTTTAACCTGGAGAGAAGCTGCTTTATTCACTTGTTTTATGTGAGTGGAGCCAGTTCCTGGAGAAAGATGGAGATCCACTGAAAGAACTCAGGTGTCTGCTGAAGGTTTTCTCAGTTCACTTTTAGAGAAACAGAAATGTCACTTCCAGAAAATACTAGTGTGTTTTGCCTCACACCAAACTAATTCTTCTAAAAGCAGAGGAGGGATATAAGAAACGATCCCATAAACAGTAGTGTCTTGAATTCTCCTACTTCATCACAACACCTTAGAAAACATTAAATAGGATTTGTTCGTTTAACCTCAGAGGTAAATACAGTCTATATTAGTTTCTTATTATATCACCTAAACAACAAATTTCTGTGAACATCATGATCTACAATTAATTGTTAAAATATAAAAATCCAGATTCTGAACCCAGATCTCTTACACGACAGTCATTACCTTAACCAGAAATCTTTATGTTAAAATAGAATTTCCTCATGGAAGCTCTATTCAGACTGCTATAGCCCAGAAGGTAGATTTAATGACTGGGTCTCTTATGATATATACAGATCAAAATGTCACAGCCATCTTTAATAGTTATACAAAAAATTAGTTGTGTTTTAATGGGAGAAGGGTTTCATGAGCCTCTGTAAAAGAGTCAGAAAGTAGTACAGGGCTTGGAGGGTGACAGAGGGGGGGTATAGGAGAGCAGAAATTTGGTTTTGGTCTTGTTTTTGTAGTCTGATACCATTTAGTACAAGGTGTTAGGCAAGTGTCTGAAGTCCAAGATAAAAACCCAGTTAGATCTCCATACTCACCAAAATTGTCAGACACAAAGCTAAAGAAGTTTTTGTGAACATGGTTTTGTATGAGAAAAATGTACATTTCATTACTTGACTTGTCAATGTTTTTCATGAGGCTATGCTTTTCTCACTTTTGTTTTCTTACATTGAGAAGACCTGTGTGTTGGGGTTTTAAAATTTATTTTATTTTCCCTGCACAACTGTAACAGATATGAACCTTTGATAAAGCTGGGCAAACTGTGCTTTTATGTGCTCCACTAATATTTACTTGAATTTTAAAACAAGTTCTCAGTGACTAGGTTAGCCTTGACTCTTTGTTTGTTTTCTGCAGTTATTTTAGTTAATGAGTTTGCTGGCTGGGATGTTCTTGGGAACAGCTAATTTTAGACAACTATTAAAAAATGCTAACAGAAGGTGAATTTCACAAAATGCTGCTATTTGCAATGGAAGCCTGGTTTTAAGAGTTGTGGTTTGCTCATCCAATCAGAAAAACATATCATATGATTTATGCGTCTGCTCACACCATCTTGAATTTCAGATTTTAAATTTTATGTACTTAGAACCATCTGCTCACAAGCTAAATTCACACCATGGTTTTATCAGAGGAAATACGTGTATTTGGTAAACAGTTTTGAATAGTTGATGAAGGGAGAGAAAATGCAGTCTGATTGCACAATTTCTTCAGCAGGGCTTGGAGGTCACCTTTGTTTTCCTGCTTTCTCAGTCTGTAGTGTAATATTTTGATAATTTCTCTTAGTTTTCTCTAGGTAGCTTCATTCTTCCCATAGGATTCAGATTTCACAGTTCCTGAATGACTACAGTTTCACTTTCAGGGAATTAGCAGCTGGACGCTGGTTTTTCCGTGTCAGTGGGACATGGCTGCTTTTCTCTTCACCTCATCTCATTCCTCCCTGCAGTCTGCTGTGTTAAGCAGGTATCCAGTTGGTTTGTGCCTATTGGAAGCCCCAGCTCCAAGCTGAATCTTTTTTTTATAGATACTTATGGGCTGCATGACAAAACATGCAGAAAAGCTTTACCAGCTGTATTGTTAGTATTTTAGGTATAATGTCTGGTGCTGTGTCCAGACGTATTACTTGGGGTTTATTGTGAAGTGCCTCAGGATCCTGGTCTTCTGGCTGTCAGATCTTGTTGAAAGACATCAGATCTGCTATCATATACATACCCAGTTTTTCCTTGTGAATGAACAAGATTTGAGAATGAGGAAGTTATTTGGATCCTTAATCTATAGATTGCAGAATCATAGAACCATATAATAGTTTGGGTTGGAAAGGACCCTAAAAATCACCTAGTTCCAAGCCCTTGGCCAAGGGCAGGGACACCTCCCACTAGACCAGGTTGCTCAAAGCCTCATCCAGCCTGGCCTTGAACTCCTCCAGGGATGGGGCATCCATATGTAATACCACACAGATAATGTGAACTTAGATATAGACAATATGACCCTATCAGCAAGATCTAGGTTACAACTCCAGTGAGATGTGTTTATAGAAAATATCCTTTCTGAAACAGGATCTTTAAAGTTCTGCTGAAGTTGAGACCAACAGAAGACCTTGAATTTATGTGTATTTTATAGTGCAAAGAAGCTCCAGGGTAGAAGGAGCAATGTAAAGGAGGGGGAAATAAAGAGGAAACGGAGAAGAAAACTATTGGTGGAGAACATGGAAGGAAACAGTGACCTTCTCACCTTATTTTCATGCTTGAGGTGCAATTGCCTGGCCTCAGAGAGGAAAGGGTAGACGAATCCTGACAGCTTTAAATATCATAAAGTCCCTAATGTAAGTTTCCAAAGAAGAAAAATCAGGGGAATGTAAAACTGAAGAATGAGTATAGAAGAACTTAAGGTAGGTTATTGAAAGCCCTTCATTACCAGTGAGAGGGACATGCAGACAGACAGAAGTACTGACAAGTACCCAACTCTCTCCTTTCCACACAGAAAGAGGCAAAGAAACACCGTTACTCACAGATGAGCAGACATCCCCTGGCCTTTATTTTGCACAAATGTCCCATAATATTTCCAAATTCTTCTCCTCTTCACAGAGGTCCAGAAGCTCTCCTTCATCATCTGCAGATGTACAGAAACATCCACACTACTAAAAAACCACAAACACACAAAACCAGGTTCACAGAAATACTCCCACCCACACTTACAAACATTGCACCATGCAGGTGGATGTATGGCTAGTCGGACACAGGCATGATTCTTGTGGGGTACACACCAAGTGTATAGTCTGGTCTTACCACTATGAAAGAGTTCCTCACATTTAATCCCACCAGACATAGAAATGCAGACAAGGAACACTGACAAGGAAGCTTTATGGCACCCAAAATTATCTCTGATTCCCTCTAACTCTGTTTCTCCTTTTGTTTTCTCTGCCAGAAAAATAGCCAGTTTGTCATGGCTAAAAAATTTTAACATGATATCTGCAGTGGCTTTTAAGCATGTGGTTCAGGGAACTCAAGCCCTGTGCAGTTATGGGGTATTTCAGATTGGCATCCTTTATGAACTTGCTATATCTTTACAAAGCCCAGCTGAAGTAGATTTTAACTGAGTTTGTCCTTGTGTGTGCTTGATGCCACATTTCAGCAGACTGCAAAAGGAAACAGTGAAGATACCTGCCCAGTTTTGGCGCAGTAGGCAAACTGCTCCTTTTCTTCCCATAAATTTAAAAACCATCTTTACTCCCCGTCCAGCAAAACCTTTGTCTGCATTTCCAGTTTGATTTGAGTCAGGAAATTTTGGAAAATATTAGATTATTTTGTTAGAAAAAGAATAGAAAAAGTTCTGATATTTGCACTTCTGAAATGATTACATTGTTCCATATAAACAAAATTCATTTATAATCTGCATTTGTTTGTATCTGATGTTTTAATCATCAGCTCTTTTCACCAGGGCTGCATGATGTTTTCCCTGTTGTACGGGTAGTAGGTCTGATAAATTAACAGCCATGCCCAGCATCAGAAAGGAGATTGGTAGGAGAGGCACAATTTTAATCTGACTTTATCTGTGTCACATCCCTTAACTGCAAGAAAGTCCTTCTTTGTTGTCTAACAAGCAGTATACATATGGTAATAAACCATGCCAGGATGTGCTGGCAACATTTGAATGAGTTTTTCCCACAAACATTTGTCACACAGCTTTTCTTTGTTTTAGAGGCATGATCACACATAGATCAAGGTGAAGGAGTGCGACACTTTAGAGAGGGACACACTAGTACTGCCCAAAGAAAGATGAGCTGCAATTCAAGGGACTTTAATTATGCTCCTGGTCCTGCTGCTGATCCGGGAAAGTCACTTCACATCAGACTACTGATCCCAGCTTCCCATGGGAAAGTCTTCAAGCTCCACTGATGGCAAGTATTATTGTCGGATCTATTTAAGATTTATGTCATTGCTTAAGCAAAAGCCTTTTCCTCATCAAAGGGGTGTGTGTCGTAGTAGGTGAAAACAGGACAGCATGGTTATGTCATTTCACAGCAAACTTTACTGCCTTACAGGTTATCAGCCTTTCTGCTGGAGCCACTGCTGCATGGCACCATGCTCGGTGGTCTGAGCACATGGCACACTGCTCCACTGTTCTCATGGGGCAGTGGGTGGTGGTAGAAATCTGTCGTGGTTTAGGCCCAGATGACAATAAGCACCAGGCAGCCGTTCGCTCGCTCACTGATACATCTGTGCATTAAGGAAACATAATCTCAGGAAACATAATTGGTACCAAGGACTCAATTAAATCATCACAATAAACTTCAGACACTCAAAGCCTTATAGAAAATAAGTTGTCTTTTAAGAAAGAATTGTTTTGCACAGCCGTGGATCTTACCTTCAAAGGGATCGGGACAGTGGAACTTGACCATATGCTGACATTTCTGGTCTTCTGGTCTTTGGTGCTGCTCAGAAGCTGCACATAGTTCATATCCTAATTGTTTTCATATCTATAGAAAATTCTTTTCCTTGAAAAAAGTGAACCCAGTGAATGCACAGACTATTCAATACTGAGGGTAACCTGATGTTATATGCTACAGGATGGCTGGAAAATAACCAGCTAAACCGCTACTTTCTATTCAGCCAAATTCTCCCTGCACCATGCCCCTCTCTTTAGAATTTTCCTCTCACTAAAATATTTTCCCATCTAGACATGTGCAATTCCCATGTGCAACTCCCAGTGCTGTCAAAATGTGCCAGGCGCATCAGCGCTGAGCTGATCAGTCGGGAGAGCCAATTCCAAAGGTCAGGCTTCTTATTTCATATCTAATGCTGCTGATGTGGCTGATCAGTTCAAGGATACGTACAGAAAAGAGACAGAGAAGAACGGCTTCTTGGGGAATTCAAGACCTGACTTGTAGACAGCGAATTGACCAGATAAAGCAAGTAAGTTTGTTAACACTTGGGATGTGGTGTGCGGGTTGCCTTATAACTTCTTAAATAAAACATTAAAACCCACAGATTTGGGTTTTTTTGTGATTTGGATTTTTGGGTTTTGGTGGTTTTGGTTTTTGGGTTGTTTTGTGGGGTTTGTTTGGTTGGTTTGGTTGTTTTTTTGTTTGTTTGTTTGTTTGTTTTGTCTTTTTTTTTTGTGAAATAACATAAAGATGTTATTATATAAAGCTTCTCAGGGCTCCTGTAGATTAGATATATTAATTCAGCCTCCAGTACTAGTGTGAGATACTACTGTGAAATAGAAAAGAAGCACAGACATGAAGTTGCCATTACATGGGTGTCCCTGCGCTTGATCAGCCACACTTTGATTGATGCAAAGTAGATGAACAAGTTGCTTATTCACTTGCCTGGTTTGCTAACAGGAATACAGAAAGCACAGAACATAGGTAATTCCAGATGCAGGAGCATTTTGCGGAGTAGGACTCAAGTGTTACAGGAGAACCCATTTACTTCAATAGTCCTACAGAAGTAGTCAAAATTTTACTCACCTGATACCCTCAGTACTGATCAAACAGCCATAGAAAAGAAAATGAAGTGCTTTTAAAAACCTGGCCACAGCAAGTCTGGATCTGCCTGCTCTGGATCTCAGACACATGCTCTCAGGTTTGTTGTAGTGCTCTAGTCACTTGTCCAGATCTTTAGGTGGCATTTGAACTTACTATGCAAATCTGGGAGGTGCAAAGCTTATTCTTGATTTTTACTTACGATGGTGACTTTCTGTTCCTTTCTGAGAAACACTAGGTGTGCATTTTAAATGCAAAGTTTTCACTGCATATATAAAGCCTAGGATAAATTTCATGGCTCAGGGCTCAGTGAATGTAAAGAGAATAAATATAAGGGGAAAAAAAAAAACAACAAACAAACAAAAAACCAAAGAAAAAGATAAATATTTATACCTTGGCATAGTGAAAATCTCTCCTCTTACATACAGTTTTCTTTCTATTCATGTTTCACCCACTTCTGTACTAGATTATTTTGCACAGTGCAAATATGTAGTAAATGTCCATCTCTTAATATATTTTCCCATGGAGAGATGGCAAGTAAATACTAAATTAACACACATGTGAACTTCTGTCACAGATTTTTATCAGAACTTTTGAAATCTGACAAGCTGGAGTTTTTCAAGTCATCTTCGTATGGCATTCTGAACATGAGAAAAATACTTTGTTTTATCTGTTTTGTTTGTTGTTTTTTTTTTTTTTTCTTTTTTTTTCTGTGTGTGCCATAGCATTCTTTGCTATCTTCTGAAACAAGTTTATGCCTCTGGAAGTTTTGTGGAGATAAGTGTAGAGTTTCACAGTTTTTTTTTTTTGTTTGTGTGTGTTTTTTTTTTTTCTTTTTTTTTATAACTCCAGATCCAAAAGGAAGACCTCATGAATTCAAAATTGGCCATTACGCAAGCTCACTGGATCCAAGGGAAACCTTACTCACTTCTCAACAAGTATAAAGATAACTTCATCAGGGTGCCAGAAAGAAAGGATTTTGAAAGGCACTTGAGCACCTTCTCTGTTGCATGTAGTTGTCATATTTTAATTTTAAAAACTGGCCACTGCAGCAGACACTGTTTCTGGAAGATTCTCATCACATCAGTTCAAATGGAAATAGCATATCGCAGAAATCCATATACACAAATTCTTACACACAGTACATACATATGCATGTATGCCATGAATAAATATGAACACAGGGATACACAAACACGCAATTAAAATGTGTTTTCTTGAGCAGTGGTCAGTTAAGTGTTGCCTTAGTAAAGGAAAGTGAAATCATTGTTCTGAACTTCAAAGCCAGGAAAAGAATAAACAGTGCTATGAGCTTCTGTGTTGGCAGCAAACTTGGAAACCTTCAGCTGACATAGAGCATGTCTGAGACACGATCTAACACAGAGCACAGGTGAAGTAGCTGAACGTTGCTGCTACCATAAAGCACCACAGCTAAATTACGATACCTCACTGAGATGTTAGTGTTACAGGGGATGAATTTGGTCCTCAGTACAAAACAATCTGTATAATCATCCTCTAGTTTACTTTACACTAGTTTTCCATATGGACAGTTCATTAGGATTTGGACTAATACTTTAAATCTTTGAGTCTTCAATGACATTTAATCAGTTTAAAAGCAAACAAAAAACAAGCAAACAAACATAAAACCTCTCTGTATTCTCAGATTCTATAATTAAAAATAAAACTAAATAAAATTTAAAAAAATCCAAACCACTTTTTTTTTTTTTAATTATTAATTGGCCTTTAAATTAAAAATGTAACCAAAGAGTCTGCATTTAATCATTAGGAAAGCAGGAAAAACACATTTTCTCCACCTGACTTCAAAGGCCTTGATACCTCAGTTGAGAATTTTTTTTTTCTTCATTGCATCTTATAACTGTACTTTCCCAACCTTTAATACTCTTTCAAAGACTTGAAGACATTTTTTTGACATCCACACTCTACTGCTTTTCTTTTAGCCATTGAAATCGTAAAGTGGAGGGAAAAAAAATGCAACAGAAAAATCCCAAGCCCCAGACACTCACTGACACTGAGACACAAGCTACACTACCAAGCCGTATACTATACGGCATATGAAAGGTCTGGACAGTACTGTACAGACAAGGTCAGGCTGGGTTTATATGGAGGAAGTTAATCACAAATGAGTGAAGAAGTCCTTAGAGTCTCTGTAACTGTGGAGGATTTTCTGTTCCCTTGTCAGAGACTTTAGCAGAGTTTTCTGCCTTTGCCTGTCTTAACATATTATCTGAAGCTGAATTCTAGTCATGCTCTGAAAAGCAGTGCTTAACTCCTGCAAATCTTGGCCTAATGCAAGACAGTTTCCTCACTAGTGTCCTCAGACAACCAGATACCTACTGTTACTCTTCATGTAATTTAGCCATTGCCTCCAGCAGGTACATCACATATGTGAATACTCAGAAAACGTCTGAATTTTGATCCAGGTACAATGCCTGTCTTGCCAGTACCATCAAATAAAAATCATGATGCTTTGCTCAGGGAGAGAACGACGTTATACCATCAGCTCTTCAAATTAGTGTTCTCTGGTTTTTTTTGTGTTTGCTCACCTGCCATGGCTGACGTGAAGGCTCTTCCAATGCCTCATGCTCAGATAATTATGTTTGGTGCCTCACGACTCTTTGGTATGCCTGAGATTTAAGAAGGTCAAACAGGAACGTATAGAAAAAGAGTTTGCATTTTAAAGGATTTTTAATATAGACATATATAGACACATACAGACATATACTTCCTAAGCCATCAAAATACCCTGATTAAACTGTTTAGCTTTTTTGATACCTAGCCTTTCAGGTTATATATGGCTCTGGGAAAGTGCTGTGTTTTTGTGACTCGTGTCAGTACTTACGTGAAAAGAGATCTGTTTTTCTGTTTCCTATCATGCAATAGGAAATCTCACAACAACAAAGAAAACTCAACGTAGCTGGAAACAAAAATCCAGGTGGTGATATTTCCTGTTAGCAAGTGCAACAAATGTCTGAGTACAAGGGAAAGCAACTCATATAGAAAACTAGCATCAACAATTTTAACAAAAACAAGCAAAAAAAACCCCTCCCTTGTTTCCTGGCTTTGCACTTTGCAGCTCCTGACAAAGTCTTTCCAGCTTAGATGATCTAAATATTCTCCAAATAGAATATCACCTTCTGTCACGTGGAGAGTCACAACAGAGAGCTTCTGCTCAGAGACACTGTAGTGAATGTAGTAGACGAATTTCACCACAGACAAAGCTGCTTTGCTGCCACAGAAATTATTTTCTGACTCCTTTTGCATATTTTGTTTTACCCTTTGTATACTTTATTATAACCCCAGCAGTCTCTATGTTTCCATTCACAGCTCTGTTGCTCAGGGACCAAAAGCAAGTCACTATATCTGGTTAGACCAAATTACATCGGATGGGACGACCTGAAAAAAAAATAAAATAGGAATCTGGTATTGCACACAGGCACACACCACAGTTTCAGTTCATGCCATGTAAATGCATATTTTGTCATGTCTCCTGTTATGTGTGTAAATGCCTTACAGAACTGGTGACATGTGTGCTGTGCTCTCATGGCCTGTCATTCTGCACATGATCTTACCTGGCTGGTGCTGTGCTTCATAATGTACTGCCTTGCCGAGCTGCTGATGTGCTTTATTAAATCAACAGTATTTGAGCTCCACAGATCCGTAGAGAGGATCTTCAACTGTCTGTTTCCTTACTGCAATTGTTTGCTGTGCATTTGATCTAGCTAAACAATCTTACTCCTGCTTTTGTTCTTATAAAGCAGAATGACAGAGAGGAAATGCTAAGCTTAGGAACTTGGGGAGAAGAAAAAAAAAAAAAAAAGAAAAAAAAAAAGAAAGAAAAAAGCCTCAGGAGTCCAGCAGTCCAGGACTTTCTGGGTTTGATGGTGACTAACTGGGGAAATAGAGAAATCAGCAGTGGAAACAGAGCAGGGAGCTTTGAAGCGGGACTATGTTTGTGAACAGGTAACAAGCTTTTACTGCATGAAAAAAAGATGTTGCCACAGGGGTTGAAAAGAACGTGAACTCATCAAATGTGTTAGTTTGACATTTTTGAGAGCTTCCTTATGCCAATCCTGTCAAACTGGAGCAGGAGCAGAGAAATAAGCAAAGCTTGTGAGCTGCTAGTTAACACACTTGCGTTCAGAGTCCCACAAGGCAATTTCAAATTGTCCCTCCTTCGATGTTTTGCATCAGGGTTTTGCTGCCTAAATTCTTTCTTTTCTGATCTCTGTGACCTACACATGTACCTCTTTTCTCTCGAGGCTGACACGATCACAGACTATAGCAAGTAAGAACTGGCCAGCACTGAGGAGGAAAATTATGTCTGTAGGTACTGCAGGTTGAATGTTAAAATAGGCGATATGTTAAGATAGATAGATAAAGAAAAGATTAAGATAAAGATAAAAATAAGATAAAGATAAAGATGATAATGATAATGATAAAGTCTAATTAGTGACCAGTAGAAATAATTAGTTCAAAAATTGCAATGTGGTATCATCCATACCAGCCCACTCTAAACAATTTGCTCTGATTAGAAACACCAGCCAGATGAGATTTTTAGAACACGACCTTATCTCAGCTTTTTGCTTAGTTAATACATGTATCTCAGACTGGAAAAAAATAAAGTGTGCAGCAAATTAGCGAGAGTTTGCATTGTGATTATTGCAGTTGATACTCATCTGAGTACCAAGAGGTCTGAGTTCTTTCCTTGCTGCTAATAAGGCATTTGCAAGCTCTTTCATTGGAAACAACATCAGATGAGAGTTTAAAAGATAGGGAATAGGGATAGGAAATCAAATTTAGGTTTTGGGACTTTTCTTTAAGCTAAAGTATCCCTTACCAGTATCTGCTCATAGTCATGACTCCTGTAAAAACAACTGCCACTGGCTGCTTGCTGTGTTAGGGGCCAACTCCTGTAGCAACATGTGTATGGTAAGAAGAGCAGCTCAGCTCCTTGTTTCAGCCAGCCCATCAAGCATTCACTTGCCTCAGCTGCTCTCACTGAATCAGCCACTCCTCATCTCATCTCCTACGGGGAAAGGATATTCAGTCAGCTGGACCATGCTGCATGAACAGATACACCATCAAAATATTTGTGTTCTGGGATAGAAAGTGATCTTTTTATGTTCTAGTGTTTAAATTAAATGGGAAATTAGAAGCCCAGCTTTGATAGAGTAAATGCCAGTATGGTACATGCACCAGTGTGACAGTACCTCCATTACTGGATTAGTACACCTGCCAGATTTTTTTCACAATGCTTGAAATCACAGACGCTGTAGTCCATGTGAGGATGTTTGATGATGTTCCTCTGCAGTAACTTATATTAAAATACAGAAATACATTAAATAAGAACATAATAGGACACACTGTTCTGCCTGTTTAGCTCCCACTCTTCTCTCAGTGTTACCCATAGAGGTAGCTTATAGATACCTGGATAAGGCTGAGATCCAGGACTTTTTTCTTGACCTCTCATTATGTTACTGACTTATTGGGCCTCATTTCCTACAGTTACGAACTGATTGCAGCACTCTTCTGGTATCTCCTGTAGAACTGTGATGAGTCAATGAGCATCTGGTCTAGTGGAAGGTGTACCTGCCCATGGCAGGGGCTTGGAACTTGACAATCTTGAAGGTCCCATCTAACCCTAACCATTCTATGATCTATGATTCTGTGATTTCCAGAGTTCTTCAGGATACTTGTCTGAAAAACGCTCTGAAGAGCACTTGTAGGTGTATCTGAACAAAGCTATGTACTTGTATCAGAGTTTGAGCATTTAACACACTTTTGTCAAAGAGCTGATCATTTGTGCCAAGAGGAGGACAACAAAGCTGGTGACAGGTCTGGAAGGAATGTCCTATGAGGATCGGCTGAGGACTCTGGGTTTGTCTGGTTTGGAGAAAAGGAGGCTGAGGGGAGACCTCATACTTTCTACACCTTCCTGCGGAGGGGATGTGGAGAGGGAGGTCCTGATCTCTTCTTCTCAGTATCCAGTAAAAAAGTGTGTGGGAATGGTACAAAGTTGCACCAGGGAAGGTTTATACTGGACATTAGGAAGCATTTCTTTACTGAGATGGTGGTCAAACACTGGAACAGGCTTCCTAGAGAGGGTCAATACCCCAAACCCATCAGTGTTTAAGAAGCATTTGAACAATGCCCTTAACATCGTGCTTTAACATTTGGTCAATGCTGAAGTGGTCAGGCAGTTGGACTAGATGATCACTGTAGGTCTCATTTGAAAGAAATATCCTATTATTCTATTCTATTCTATTCTATTCTATTCTATTCTATTCTATTCTATTCTATTCCATACCATACCATACCATACCATACCATACCATACCATTCTATTTTTTTTTTTTTGACAATCAGCTGATGGAGACGTGCATTCATGAACAACCAAAGCTGACTTAATCACATAAGTTCTGGATCATCTTCTGGAAGTCCTTGTCTGTCTTTATGAACTACAAGGGAAGGATACTAAAGCTAATTTTAACTTCCTAGAAAGCGGCTAAAGTTAACTGGAATGTTACATGGAGATGGAAAACATGTATAATTCACTTGAATATGCAAAGCTGGGACAAAGAAATAGTGATTTCCAAGGAGAGGTTAGAAAACAGAGAAGCTTTACAGTCTGATTTAGAAAGAAACTAGAGTCTTCATGATGTCTGTTGTTAAACTGAATTATTTGATATAATATGTTCCTGAAAGAAGAAGGGGGAAATATTTTCAAAGAAGCTTTAACATCTCATCTTTTATTTTGCATGGGAGCTAGTCAGGACACTGTAATATTCCTATTAACAATATGGAGGAAATGAAGAGTATTTAAATGGAAAAAAAAATAGTTTATCCATTTAATTATAGTACGATAAAATAATTAGTGATAAATTCCTTATGGGGATCATACTTGTCATTAAAAAAAAAACCACTCTCAAATATCATCACTTTGTGACAAAATCATTTCCTGAAAGAGGGGAAAATGATTAAAAACTTCAATTCACAAAGTGACTTTTATTTTGACAATAAATAACATACAAGTCACATTGTAAAATGAGACCCTTAATCATTTTCTGCCATGTTATTTGTCAAAATATAGACAGGAAAAAATGATCACTCATAAATAAAACGTAACTTTCTTTTGCCATTTGCAGAGTGGGGGAGTAAACGCAGTGTTTGTTGAAGTTCTTGGAATGAAGGGAAATAAATAGGTGACGTTTGGAGAGGAAAAAAAAAAACAACTCTAATAAACTCACTCTGGTCACCAGATTGAGTAATCAAAAATTCATTCTTTGTGGAACCTGAGGGAAAAAATAGCATTTTTATCGGAATATTAACACTGAAAGGTTTGAAAGCATCAGAGAAGGAATGTACTTTTCACAGCCCTACCCTAATTGCCTATGATGTATAATCTCAGCCTAATTTAATGTTAATTGGATTTCCCAATGTCATTATCCAAATGGAATTTTTTGTTTATTTTTTTTACCTGCTTTCAGCTATTGGATGAAGTCACAGAAAAGCTTTTATGCTGAGCATTTGGGTTCAAAAGACACGAGGGGGTAGAATACAGTATTACACAAATCACAACAAAGAATGGGGATGTTTCATTATTATTTTGGAAATTTATATGTAGGATTTGTTCTTTTATGACAAGTTTTAGGACTAAGGACAGCATCTCGTAACTGAAACAATTTCCAGCTGATTTCTGTAACGTTTGGTTCTTGTGGAAACTGCAGGCCTTGACCTTTTGCCACCTTTTCATACTCTTGAATATATGTTTTTTTCCTCTGTGGAAAAAATACAGAAATATTAAGTACATAACTACATAAATACAACAAACACTCATGAAGCAGATTATTAACTTTATGTCCATTTTACAGGTAGCCAGCTTCACATTATATAAGGAGCAAAATATGTAAACTTCTGACAGAAGTACCTAAATCCACAGATTCTCATGTTCTGGTAATTCTGTCAAAGATAACAGGTTTGGCTGGAAATTTCTGAATTAATAAAAATTTTACTGTTGGTTGAAATGACATCAGGATTTCACGTAGTGTCATAACAGCACTACAAAACAGACTTGTTTAGACTTTTGTTGTCTAAGGTGAGAACTAAGCAGGGAAGTGAAATCAGCATGGAAACAGGCCAGTGACAGGACTGGAGATGTGATGACAGTGTCCTGAAATAATATTTTCAGTTGTTTTGCAACTGATAACTGTCGTGATTTTCAGGCCACTTGGGAACTAAGCACCACGCAGCCTCTCACTCTCTCCTCCGTTACAGTGGGGTGGGAAGGAGAATAGGAAAAAGCAAAAGGTAAAAATTTTGAGAGCCAAGGCAAGGACAGGGAGTGTTCACTCACCACTTATGGTGAGAAACAGGAAAGAAACAGACTTGACTTGGGAAAAACACAAACCCAGTTTAATTTGCTAACAATCAAAACGAGACTAAGATAATGAGAAAGAAAACTACATCTTAAAAAGGCACCTCTGTCCCATCTTTCCCTTCTTCCCGGGCACAAAGTCTTCGTTCCGGATTTCTCTACCTTCTACCCCAGAGCAGCGCGGGCAGGGAATGGGGGCTGCAGTCAGTCCATGTTGTCTCTGCCACTCCTTCCTCCTCAGGGGAGGGATCCTCACAGTCCTTCCCTGCTCCAGTGTGGGGTTCCTCTCAGGGGAGAGTCCTTCACAAACTACTCTGACATGAGTCTTTCCCATGGGCCGCAGTTCTCCACCGACTGCTCCAGTGTGGGTCCCTTTCATGGAGTCACGGCCTCCTTCGGGTGAAGCCACCTCTTCCAGCGTGGGGTCCTCTGCAGGATGGTATCTGCTCCACTGTTAAATCTCCATGATCTCTGCTCTCCATGGCTGCACAGGGACAACATATGTCACCATCATCTTCACAGGCTACAGGGGAATCTCTGCTCCAGCACCTCCTCCCTCTCCTTCCTCTTCACTGACCTTTGTGTCTGTGCAGTTGTCTCTCTCACACCCTGCTCCTCTCTCTGCTGCAGGTTCTTTTGCTGGGACCCGAGAAACTCCCGACGCTTGGGCGGGGGCTGCGCTGGGTCAGCTGGGCCATGGCTCTGTGGCTGAGGCTGGGGCTGCAGCAGCAGATTGGGTTGCAGCGGAGGCTGTGCAGGGGCTGGATGGACCAGCTGGGCCTGGCCCTGCCCAGAGCCATGCTGCTGCTCCTTGTCCTGTGCCCCCTCTTCAATATGTCATTTGCAGAAGCGGTGACTGGCTCCGCCAGGGCCATGCCAACCCCCCATGTTCTGTTCCAGCAGTTTCTCACAGGGGCCAGCTCGCTAGTGCTCCCTTGCCCCGCTACCAAAACCTTGGAGCCAGGGGAACTTCCAGTAGTTACTTTCAGGAGCTGTCACTATAGCCCCTCCCCTGCTACCAAAAAACCCACCACACAGAACCATAGCAATAACAGATTGAAGTTAAACATAAATAAGGTGAAGAGTGGTGACAGCTAGTTAATAAGACCTCAGTGCTGAAGTTCAGAGGCATTCTGTCATAGATTTCAGCTGGGCCAGAATATGCTCATGCATCATACAGTATTTATTACTACGGTATTGTTGCTTTCAATAGTTAATACCCCTATTTCTATGTCAGTATATGAAGAAAATTTCTGACCGGAGGATGGATGCAAGACCACACTTGGTTTCAAGTCTTTTAACTGGCATGGACATCAAGAACTCTTTCTGACATAGATGTATCTCTTAAAGAACATAGTAGGTCTTGGGGAAGAATCATGTGTATTGTTTTCTTCTGGTCAAATTTCTGTAAGGGATGCCCTTGCTTCCATCTCAACTTTCAGAAGGAAAGAAAAGGATCAAGTTGAGAAGTCAGCCTCTTTCTTCTATCTCAGAGTTTACTGAGAAGGTCCAAGGTGTTTCCAATTGAATTGGTGAACCTATATCCTCTGAAACAACTTACAAGAAGGAAACACTATTTTTAACTCCAGGTGAAGCAACAGGACTAGGATAGCTTCCTACATTTCTGCTGCTACCATATTCAGCGAATCTTGAAGACTTGGGGAGTAAATGTCTCCCCAAGGAGAGTTTCACCTGGGTAGGTTAATTACACTGTCCACAATGTGCCTATGATACTCAGCTCTTTTTGAAAGTACCATCCCTCCGGGGTGGGCCGTCAGGGTTTCGGCACTTAGATTTGGACGCTGAATCCATAAAGACTAATGAGTCATGCAGGCTGGAGCTCAAGTCTGTTATTCCTCTTGAATAGCTCTTGGGCATTTTGTTTTCATTGCAGGTGAACTTAAGCAACAAGCATGTGTTTATTTGCCTAGCAAGGAAAATGCATCTGCTGAAGATGTGTGCATCTTTTTTAAGTGTGTCAATTTATATGCAAAACAGCTTTAACATTTCTGCCCATGGACAGCTGCCAACACAGCCCATAGCATCTCAGGTCTGGATAGCCAAACCCCAGATTCTTCCTCCTTCTTCTTTCTCTCTTTCTGTTTCTTTCTTTTTCCCCCCATCCCTCCTGAACTGATTTGGAAAATAATGTTCCCAGTCTTAACCAGCAATATTTAAAAGTCTTCCAGTGCAGATGGTTTTACAGAGGTCTGAATAGAAATGAGTCGAGACGTCTCAGAACAGCCATAGTCTATCACAAAGAGCAGCGGAAGATAACCTAAGATTTTGCATAATACAGCACACTTGGCATTCTTAGTGAAAAAGAAGCCAAGTCTTGTCTCAGCACTGAGAAATTATTTCTCTTAATGTGATAAAGATTGGTCCCTTTGGGTCAAGGTAGTGGAATAGAGTAAAACCTACCTTCTGCCCATCTATATTTAACCTATCCTACAAACGATAAGAAGATTTCATTCTTCTGTGTTCTCACTTTTTTCTCCTTTCTTCTCAAACACAGAATTTATCATTTAAATGTAAAAAGAGAAACCAGATGTTATAGTTATTAACTTTTGGAATCAACTATAATCTTCCTATTAAATCCTTCCATCCAGGTACAGGCAATTATTTGCTTGATCTAAAGGTGCAGAAAATGTAGACACACAGGGTTTCAGAAAGTCCAGCTTAATAAGACAGGTGGGTAACCAATAATGTGGAAAATTACCTGCAGATTGAGGATATTGGGAATGACTAATGGCCAAAACTAAGTGAGTAAATTAGTTGCAAAATGATACCATTTGCAGTAGTTGTGCGAGTAGGGGACTGGATGGCACAGTGGCATGTGGCAGTGATGTGAGCTTGAATATGGCCCAAATTCAGGAAAACATGCCATCAAATTTTTCCTTTTTTAATTTTTTTATTTTTTAAGTCATTATTATTCTTTCCATGTACTCTGTGCTATTTATGTAAGGTTTAGTAGCACAGGCACAGGAGCCTAGTTAGCTTTGCAAAGTTTAACAACAAAGTTGTCATCAAGGTCAAATGCATTGAAACTGAGAATTCAGTTTGCTTTACAAGCCAAACAGAGCTCAGATAAGCAAAACACTTGGTTCATTGGGGAAGATTCTGAAGTACAGAGAAGGGAGAATTCAAAGAGCTTTTTTTACCCCTTATTTAAGATGTTCCGTAAGCTTCTGATTCCAAAAGGCACTCAAATGTTGGCTTCAATGGGACCATTTATGTACTCAGAATTAGCCACAGGCCTAAGTATTTGGGGTTTTAATTGCTTACCCTAAAACACATGATTTGACAGTCTGGTCATGGGAAATATCCAAATGATTTTAGCAAGAGATTAGCCCATGAAGGGGCAGCTGGACTGATTCCCTTGCAGACAAAATTATTTTCTCCAAGAATCTAAGTACTTCCATGCTTCTTATCACTTAAAGACCCAAACACATCCCAGATCTTCATAAATGTATTTTCAAAACTCTTTGTAATGAAGGAGCTATTACTTCTTGGCTGTAAAGGGAGAATTACAGAAGAGAGATTGAGCATACTCTCATCATACTTCAGATCACAGAGGAAGCTAGTGGCAGAAATGAGAACTGAATCTGAATATCTGTCTATACAATCCTAGATTTGACCACCTTTTTTGAGGTACAAATTGCATACTATTTCTGATGGGGTTAGTAACATGTTGAATTAATTTATAGTACCAGTTGTAATAGTACTTATTCTCAGAGAGTTTTTTCAACATAATGTAGTGACCTAATAATCGTTGTATTAGCTTTTTCCATTAGGACCATTCAGTGTTACCTGTACTGACAGCCAGGAGTATCCAGAATATCCTGAGAACTGTATATAAGAACTGAAAGCATTGAAATATTTCTTCGTATCTTTTAAGTTCCCAGAAATATTTTTTTAATTTTTTTTTGCAAGTGGAACCAGGCTGAGTTTACAGTTTTCTTTAGTTTTTTAACACTATTGCAGCTTCTCTGGAAGCTCTGTTTTTTTAAAGCTGAAGGTTAGAAAAAACATACACTCTGAAATTTATATTTCTTTTAGAAAAACCTACCCTCTGGAATTTGACCAGAACAAGAAACACACACACACATGCTCATTAACTTAATGTACCTGCACATTCCTGTGTAGGCAGATGCGTAAACATCTGTATTATAGGAAGGCAAGCTTCACCTTATCTTACCCTACGCAGCAAATTTACAGAAAAAGTTATTTTCTAGGAAAAGTTAACTTAAAAAAAATATAATTCCTTGTAGTCGTTTAGGAAAGAATATACCAATATTAACACTAGCAATAGAAAATCTAGTTTCAGTTATGCCCTCTGCCATGTGGAGTTGTGCTCCAGGTATTTCTCACCTTCTCCCATTGCTGAAAATGACCCCCCACCTCTGATTTACCCTCTGTGCTCCTGATGTAGACACTCCCTAAGGACCTACTCTAGGTTAGCAGAGATCCACTCTTTAAACTGGTTAATATTTAAGCACAGCTTAAGTGATTTATCCAGGACCTAAACTGTATTCTACAAAGCCTTACTGTTAGCTTCAAAAGACCAAGATAATTTCTCTGATGCTCTTATAGTAAAGGCTGCATACAATAACACTAAAATAAAATTCTCAGGGGCTGAACTTTCCGTACAGGCTCTTATCTGTCTTTGGGTGGGGATTGTCTCTTTGTTTTTACTTTTCTCTCTAATCCTCTGCCTTTCTTTTTATGCCAAATGTCATTGAGACTGACCCCTTGCTTGCTCTAATATTTTTTTTCTACAGAGCATTTGTGTTTCTCTACATATACAGGTGCCATAAGAAAAGCGGGCAATTTGGCTTCACAACTAGTGATAAAGGAAGCAAACTCCTGTAGCTTTCAGATGATTTAAGTCTTTTGACTAAGTGACATTTATAAAAAAAAGGAACAACATATCCAAAGACCAAGACAAGTTTTAAAACCTCAAAGAGGGAATTATTAATTACGCTGAGATCTGGCCTTCTTGGGAGTGGTACCTATAAAATACAGAAATATAACTCTCCTGTGCCTATAAAAATATGAGCTATGTGTTTTGAACTTTGGGGCACAAATTCAAGAAATTATTGTGACAAAATTAGTCAGATTTCCATGGGAAGACTTTCCACAGAAGTAAATTTTCATTGATCTAGTGACTACAGAATGATCGTAATCATTTAAAGTGGCATGGTCTAATCACTTTCACATGGTAACACAGGCCATGTCTTCTGGGCCTATTAATTTTATTGAAGAAGTTAAAAAAAAAAAAAGAAAATAATATTTTAGCTGTAAATGCAACTGGAGCAGCCAGTCTACTTTTATATCTCCCACTGACCAACACAGATAACCTGACTAAGGCTGCTAAGAGTGGGAAGAAATTGTCTTTTTGTGCTGAAAAAATACAGGGTGTTGAGATGAACGGACCCTGTCTACAAGAAAGAGCAGGAGGACAAGGATTTGGGTACTCTACAGGGAACAGATGCTGCAGCTGTTGCAGAGGGGGTGGTGGCCGCTGAAGCCCATAAAGAAGCAGTGTATGAGTCAGATTTTCCCAGAAGTATGGGAGTCAGAGCAGTCAAATCGGGCTAACAGAGCTGGCTGTCAGTTGCCAAACTTCTCGCTGCAATTTCCCAGAGGAACTGTAAATATCGTGGTTTTGGTCGACTTGGTTGTAGGGATTTCCATCACGTACGTTTGGAAGCAAATCATGACCATGAAAACAGCTGGGTAATTTTTATCTGCAACCAGTGAAATGACACGTTCCTGTTTCCATTTGAGCTTTCCTGGGACCGAAGTTATCCTGTGATGGGTAGACTCCACTCTTCAGGGCAGTGCCACAGCTGTGGGGTAGAAACAGAATACAAATGGCCATTTTCCCCTTCAAGGACACGGAACAGGGACAAAAGCATTGTATTGCATACATTTTATGGAAGTCATTGCTTTTGTCCCCTCACCTCCCATAACCTTTCTTGACATCAGCAAAAATTATTTGTTTTGCTTCTTGGTGTCATGCCTCTTGGTCACCTCTAATTGAAATGGAGGCTTTCTGAGTGGCAAAATCAGTTACAAACCTCTTCAGTTGCCTCTTTTCCATAATTTATCATGGGATTCAGAGTTTCTGAGCTTGGATCATTTAGTTCTCCAGAGTCTTTAACACTTGATAACGATTTGAGGTGGGACAGTACTTGGTATACTTGGCAGAATATGAAGATAACTGAAAATTTATTTACTGTATCAAATGCTGATGTTGCCAGAAGAGTGGTTTGAGATGAGGATTACCTTTCACAGCAAATTAACTGCAAGGAACAACTTAATTTGAAGGAACTATAGACAAGAAAGAAGGAAGGCAAAAAAGTAAGACCTTGTTGGTATTGAACAAAAAGGTACTTGAGCTTTCCAGTTTAAATGAGTGCTTTCACCATGAACAAAGAAAAAAGTGCTCTAATAAGAAGTAAAGATATTAAAATCTTTTGATCAGGATAGAGAATGAGACAGGAAAACTTACCTTCATGAGAAGTTACTTTCCTGATCAGGCAATCATTTTATTTGCTTCTTTTGGAAATGACGTATAACTGTCAGTCAGTGATCCACACGCTGTGGTCAGTGTGGATACTCTTTAAAGCCAGTGGAAGTAGACATGCTAGAATTTTGTCTTTGTTAGTCACATTTGTCTATGAAGTATGATTTTATCTACTTATCTGCAACTTCTGTGCCATTATTCCTCACTCTTTTTTTTTTAGTTACTAGTATAAGAAGCAATTTTTTCCTGAGGACTGGGAACATCAGGTGAATTAAAAGGCCTATTTCTGCTTTAATCTGTGGGTAAAGAAACTGGGCATAATAACTCTTCTGTCATGAATTTTCTGTGCAAGTTTGATCAGGTCACTTAAGTATATCACTTTCTGATCATGTGGTGAGTTCAGTAGGAGCTGGGCATATCTGCATATCTTAAAGGCTCTGGGCCTTTAAGCTTCACTGCCTAGCAGAAATCAAGGTCATCAAGGGCATGGTGGTATATTTTAAAATATAGAGGAGTTTTCAGATATGCATATATCACTGTGGTAAAAGAAACCCCTTATCTGTAAATGAAAGTATCAAGTTTAGCATTTGTTCGGTACTTTTTTCTTTTCCCAACATTACCAATGAGAAAAAAGTAATGGCTATGCCATTATTTAACAAAGCACATAAAAATTCAATAAGCTTGAGTTACCATAGTTAAAAGCATAATAGTTACTCTCGCTTTTGGGACTGGACATCCAGTACATCTTGGAATAATGTTGTTTCCCCATATGTTTGAAACTGTAGTAGTAACCTACAGTTCAATCTACTGATGAAGTCTCATGTCCAGAGTAACATCAGTTTGAACATTTCATCCAGGTTTCTCCACTCAGAGGTACAGGTATGTCCTTCACACTGAAGCCTTTGGGGAAAGCAAGCAAATGGACAAAAACATTGAGAACAAATTACTGTTGCACATCTCAGAATCATAGAATGGTTTGGGCTGGAAGAGACATTTAAAGATCACCTGGTCCAATCCCCTTGTCGTGGGCAGGGACATCTGTCACTAGATCAGGTTATTCAAAGCCCGGTCCAACCTGACCTTGAACCCTTTCAGTGATGAGGCATTCATGATTTCTCCGGGCAACCTGTTCCAGGGTCTCACCATACTCATCTTCTTCCTTACACACAATCTAAATCTACCCTCTTACAGTTTAAAACCGTTGCCCCTGGTCCTGTCACTATAGGCCTAAGTAAAAAGTCTCTCTCCATCTTTCTTATGAGCCCCTTTTAGTTCTGAAAGGCTGCAATAAGGTCTCACCAGAGCCTTCTCTTCTCCAGACTGAAAAACACCAAGTTTCTCAGTCATTCTTCATTAGAGGTGTTCCAGCCATTTCATTATTTTTGCGGCCTCCTCTGGACCTCCTCCAACCAGTCCATGTCTTTCTTGTTCCAGGGACTCCGGAGCTGGATGCATAACTGCAGGTGGGGTCTCACGAGAGTGGACTAGAGGGGGAGAATCACCTCCCTTGTCCTGCTGGTCACGCTTCTTTTGATGCAGCCCAGGATATGAATGACTTTCTGGGCTGCAAGCACAAGTTGTTGCCTTGTATCCACCTTCATTACCTCACCTATAAAAGCAGGATTATTTTTGGTTTTATTTGTCAATATGTTCATTGTATACAAATAAACATATAATGCAATTTATTATCAAATGGAGAGAAATTGTTACAAACTATATATATATATACATATATATGTATACTTATCCAGGAAATAAGGCTTCCTTTATGCATAGACCTTTGAAAAGGAAGAAGATATTACTAATGCTAGTTTGCTTCCTCCCATTTCCTTACTTAGCTTTGTATTTTTAATCCTTCTAAATCAGTGTTTATCACTTTCCCAGGTAATGGCTGAGCAGAAAACATGGGGAAAGGCAGCACTGCTGGTTTTGTTTATTAACTATATTTTTGAATTCATAGGGTGTAGGCACAGTTTAAGTATTTTCTATAAAGCATTGCAGTGTGAAAGGGCGGAGGGGGGAAAACATGCAGACATCATCCGGAGAATAACTGCGAAAAAGAAACTGCTAAGGCTCACTAAATAATTCCATGACAAAAAATGAAAAGGTAAATATTTGCTGGAAGTTTTCTTGGAAGCTGCAGGAGTCTAAAGCTATAATTTTTTGCAGCTTTAACGTTTATTGAATTCCTTTGTAAATTTTGTTTTATGACCATTATTTAAAAAAAACCCCAAAACAAAAACGACAAAAAGCCCTACACATTATTCCTCAAAGCTAAGACTGAAGCCCAAGTTTCACTTCATATCCAAAAAAAGCTCACTGAGGGGAGGAAAAAAAAAGTACAACAATCTATGAGGGAAGACAATTCTTTCTCGTCCGTATTTCCAGTAACAAGTGTGGGGCCAAATGTGAAAACGAAGAGCACTCTTGGGAACTCAGTGTGCACTGGAAATTGGTTAAGGTTGTTGGACTCAATGGTGAGAGGAACGTGTTGAATTCCTCATGCCAATCCACCCTAAAATCTCGCCTCCAAGCATGGTACAAACTGATCTGGTCCTAATGACATGTAGAATTATAGAAAATTGTTCTGGGGAAGATACACACTAGTCATATTTTCCAGGAATGTTTTGAAAGGCAAAAGCAAATACATCGCTCATTCTTGACAGTTATACAAGTAATGTTTATAAAACTTCAACAGTGAAGCCCTAACTGTGCAGAAGAAACGTAATGTAAACTATCTTCCCTTTTTAAAAGGTCTTCTTAGGTTTAATTCTATTTTATTTCTTCAGTTGTGTCTAGCCATATCTAGTGGGTACAAAGAGCTCAGATTATTTGTTTCCTGTTTGAATATTTGAAGTATTTGAAGTTTTTTATCAGATTCCACATCAGTCTTTAGCATAAACTTTGCTCTTTTCTCACTGATCATGCTTCCTAGACATTTGATCATCCTTGTTGCTTTTAAATCCTCAGCAGGTGCCTTAAGGCAGTTTTATGCCCACTTTGATGCAACAGAAGTGCAACTTAAAAGGAGCTCAGGCTTTCCCAGATATCTTTATATCTTTTAGGATAATAAATAATAATGATCCATATTCACATTGCACTTTGCATTTGCAAGATACTCTACAAACATTAATTAATTAGTCCTCATGGCTCTCCTGTGTGATAGCAGTAATAAAGCTTTGCATGAATATGGCACCTTTGAGCTAAGGTTCTTAGATTAACTTTAAAAATATTAATGAATATTCAATCTATTTATATGTTACTACTCACAGTGGTGCAAAATAGGAGGTAAGTAGTATTACAGACACTTTGCATTTATCACGACTGAGACCAAGAACTGTTTGGATCAGGTTTCCAGAGCTGATATCCATCTGAGGCTGCTGCAAAACAGCACTGTTGGCTCTTGGCATATATCCTAAGAGATCAGGCTGTACATTATTTCCTCTAACCAGTTTACCACATTTACTTTGCCTGGAAAGGATGACCATTTACAGGAAGGTTTTCCTCCCACAACACCTCTTCTGTAGTTTTATAGGTTTTAGGAGCAGTTTGAACCATCTAGATGATCCAGTAGATTAGCTTAACCAGGTTCACTAAGTCCATAATGTTTCAAACTAGGACAAAAATCGGCTAATAACACATATATACATAACAATAAAATAAGAAAAAATGTTTTTCTATGGCTGTGTAAAAAGTAATAGAGATACATATATGTAATATAGGTAAAACTTTTAAAAGGCAAGCAGAAATTTTGGAATAAAGAAATTTTATATATTCTTTAGGAAATCACTGGTCTGGACTCTTACTATATGAACTTTTTTCCTACTTATTCTTTGGATCTCTCAGGCAACTGTGTGGCTAGATATATATGTGTATAGGTTTTATTTGCATGAGTGGAGGCTTCAGTGAAAAAAAAAAAAGACTTAAAATACCTTCAATATCTAAATACATAGCACAGTAAGCCTTTTTTAGGTGTCTGCAAGGAAAAGTGAAATAGTTGGAAAAATTAGAAAAAAGCATAGAAAAACCATGAAAACTCTCACAGTGATGTCCTGGAAGATACTTCAGAAGAGCTGTTGAAAATTATCCCTGAACTGCTGGAAGATTTTCAGACACCATAATACTCAAGGTAGTTGGAAATGTATGTGAAATATTTGGAAGGAATATTTAGGTGGCAGTGAGAGCTTAACTGAAGGGACAATACCGTTAAACACTCTCCAAAATAAAAGGACATTTTCTTAATTTTTTTTCTTTTTTCATCTTTATTCAGAGAAAATATTCACTTTCTTTTGTGTTGTGTGGTTTTATTACTGTCAACTTCTGACTCATTTTTTAGACTAAATGAATTCCTCCTCCAACACCGTATATTATTCTTCAAACATGAGCATGCAGAGGGAGCCCTTGGCGAGCAAGATCTGCTGGTAAGTGCTGCTTACAAACAGTAATTTTTTGCTGTTCTTCATTTACTTCTCAGCATAGGAAATGAGAGGTGGAGAGAAAAACCAAGAGAAACTTAGCAAAGACATTAAGCTAGGTGGATCTTTTCTGGTCTGAAACTCTAAGATATTTACCATTTCTTACAGGGAATGGAGGAAGGTTTTGCTCTAATTCGGATCAGCTGCAAAAGAAAATGATAAAAAATTAAAAATAAAAAGTTGAAAGTAAGTTGGAATAACCAAACCTACACTTCAAAATAAAATCCTTGTTGTTCTTCTTCAGAACTAAGTTACCATTAAACAAGAGCAATACCTGTGGTATTATTCACCTGTCATTTCCTGGTAAATCAGTGTCATTAGCATCGATTTTTTAGAGGAGAGATTAAAAGAGGTTTAGTTAGGAGAGTAAGGCAGGAGTATATATTATCCAAGCCGTTGTAGCTCTGGGTCTCAAAGATGACATTTCCCTCTCTGCTTCATTAACTTGCATAGCTTGTTGAGCTTTAGCTGTTTCTAATTAATTCTTTTACTGTTTTTTTTGAATGTGTATCATCTCTGGCAAACCATATAAAACGAAGAAATCTCTCTAAGGTTTTACCCTTTTAATTATTATTTTTAGTGCTTAAATGAAGCTCCAGAATTGCAAATGTTGACATTTTAGTTGATTCTAGTTATTAGAATTTTCAAGGAGGAAAAAGGGAGAAAAGGCTAAGGAGAGGAGGGGGCAGTGCAGATAAAATAATAAATAAATAAATAAATAAATGAAATCACTAACTGAGCAGGTTGCTCAGCAAATGCTGTGGAAAATGAAAAATAAACAGGTTTGTCAAAAGTGACCTCCATGATGGTTTTGCCCTCTTAAATACTAACAAGGAAGGAAGCGTCATTAGAGGCAATACCCCTGTCTTGTACATAGGCTGACAAGTAAATGAATGCAGTTTTGCACCACCGCTTGTCATTTTGGTTTATTTGGCTAGCGGCTAGAGCTTAGCTAGTGATTGTGGTGAGTACACACACATGCATACACCTTCACACACAGTCATTCACACTTTTCTTTAAAATAATGAGCATGAAAACACATGGTAAAACATGTCTGGATTTTTGGGAAAAAAAACAACACAAGAACAAAACAAAAACGTAAGCAAAGCATGTTTGTTAGAATGAATCTGTATTTTGTAAATCATGTGTCAGAAAAGTTGTAATGGAGTCACAGTTGGCTAATGCAATACTCCGTCAACTAGTCCATTGGCTTGTCAGATCATTGTGGCTGATTTTTAGTTTGATAGTCTAAGAAAGAGGGACATTCAGCTTTGTTGCAAGAAGAAAATTATACCAGACTAAGTTGAGTAACGATAAGCTAGAGAGTGAACTTGGGATGTGTCAGCTATTACCTGATTGCCTGTTTTACTGCTTATCCCATCTCTCATGTAAGGTAGACTGTTTCCCCCTGCCTGTTTACTGTTTCTCCCTGACCCTTTACTTTTAATTAAAAACAAACCAAAACAAAACAAAACAAAAAGTCTTCTCTAAAATAAATTGTGACTGTTTAAAGCAGTTCTATCGCTGTCTCAGACTCTCTCATTACTGATGACCATTAAATCATATTGAAATCTCTCAAAGAGACTAATTCACCAGAAGGACAAGAAGAAAATACAGGAGGCTGGATACAGCCAAGCAGTAGATTTGCTGGCAGCAAAAATTCTCTAACAGGATTAAAATGGGAAGCATGTAATGTTCCTGGTCCTAGAAGAGTTAAATAATTTTTGGTTTAAGTGGTTCATCTTCATTCGTTCTCACGCCACTTTTGCCCAAATCAGGACTGTGTGTAGAATCGTAGAATCATAGAATCATAG
>NW_010108447.1:6617-12501 GCF_000699245.1 Pterocles gutturalis | reverse complement strand
GGCAGTAATTAAGGCTTCCTGCGCTACCCAGCAGGCAGAACGTTGCGCGTTCAGAACGGGCACAGCCAGCGCCGGGGGACCTCGGCGAGGTGACACGGGGAGGGAGCTAGGGGCAGCCATGCGATGCTGGAAGGGCATCGAACGGGTAGCGCAGAGCAGCGGCGGCTTCTTAATAAACTCACAGGGAAAAAAAGAGAGGCACCTGCTCACCGTTCTTTGTAATCACAAGCACAGGATATTGAGCCGGCAAACCACCGCCTCCCACCTGTTCTTCTGCGACACAAACAGGTGTTTCCTTATACCCGTGGCCTTTTCTCTGGTGTGGCCTTTGTTTCCCTGTTACCGTGTGTCATCCTCTAAATTTATCAGAGGAGGGGCACAGTCTGTTGACTATGTGGGTACACCTCTGGACTAATTTCATTTAATCTCAGTGGAATCATTCCGGATTTACACAACAGCAAATGATGCCTGAAAATATAATTTATATATGCATAAATTGTATTTAGAAGTCTGCATAGTAATTGGCTGTATACTAATTACAAAGCCTCAGCTATATTAAGTGATCTATAATCAGGTACATAATCAATTTTAGGAAGTGAGTGTTGCTTATTTACGGAAGCAAATGTTTTAATCTCTGTACTCAGAGGTATGAACCAAAGGAATAACAGCCAAATATTATTTGTAATCGTACTATTTGGAGACGTACAACATTTTTGTGACTCTGATTAACACTAGAGAATAAAACTCTTACAATAGTTTTATTCACTTTTTATGTCATTTGGACAGTGGATGAGGTTGCAGGTTGAATTTTTCTCTTTCTGCTCTTTCTCTTGACCAATAAGATATATTGTCCTTAAGATGTATTCAAGTTCCCCAAAACAGCAGTAGAACTAGTGTATACAAAGTGAGAGGAGCATATTTATTTTAACACTTTATATAACATCTAACATGTAGTCAAGTCATAATGGCCAGCACTGATTTCATTCTCATTTTCACATTAAAAAATGGAACTTTGTTGTTTCTGTTACAGCAACAGAAATCACAACAAAATTGTGACCTGTACTGAACAACCAGTGTTTGTTTCTACTATTCACCAGTTAGTAGCAAACTAGATCAACTACAGCCCAGTAGAGTCCAGAGTCCAGTGCTTTAGGTGCCTGTCTAGAAAGAAAAAAAAAACTAAAAAAGATGAAAAGATTAAAAGTATTTTAAGAATTCAAATCTCACTGAAGCCCCATCTCTTCATGTTAAGTTTGAGAGGCACACTATGCTTGCCTGAAAGCTGAAACAGCAGGGGACAGAACTCCATGACTTTGGAAGACCTTTTCTGTTCTGTCTCCTGATGGTAACTTGAAGTTTGATGTTGATTATGTGAAGATACATTAAACAGAATCCACATTTTTTTCCCAACCTTGGTTGGTTTAGAACCTGATCAAGCTAACAGTCAAAACAAGATAACTGCTGCTGAAGGGCAAGATCTGAGATGTGTTTTTTAGCAGGGGATGAATTCACAAGAATGATGGGATGTAATAACTACAGGAGCAATAAGTGGCATCAGAAAACCTTTCATCTCAGTAATTTACACCCCTGCAGTCTTGTAGGTGATCTGTTGCTCCTGGAGTGCTTAATACTCATTGTGCATAATGCTTTATAAATGTCTGTTCTAGCAAGCCAATACTGAGAGAAGTGCAAGAGGAAAATACATTAAAACTGGACAATTTACCACTAACACAGAGAAAATAATGTGAAATAATTTGCATTCGATTGGGAAAACATACATGCAAATGGAAAAGTTTGAATTCATCATAACTGCGCCTCTCTAGTGTGGTGAAAGAAATGGAGAATTACATGGAGATATATGTTTTATCTATAATGTTGTACAGTTGCCAGCTCTGCAGGAGAACAAAATACCGGGGGAGGGTGTCTCCGGAGCTAAAATCCATCCAGCAGGACTGATCCCCTGTCCTCTGCCCCCTTGTGGCATTGCCCCTCGTGGTACCATTCTTGCCACAGCCCAGCAATAGCTCCCCAGTGAATGCTGCTGCTCTGCAGCAAAATTATATATGGTGTTTCCCGGCCTCAAGAATAGCAGCTGATTTTGAAATAGTGATTTCAAGGTTTTTGCTGGCGTTTTAACTACTTCCTTCACAAGTTCCTTAAGAAAATTTAGAGCAATATGTGTCTCGAGACATGTTATTGATCTGTTTCAACACCTTGGCATTTAGCAATTAAACCTGTTATTGTTAGGAAAAGATAACTCTGGGGAAATGGCTCTAATCATATTTCCCATCGTATTTTTGGTGAAAAAAATTATAAAGGACACAAACAAATTTAGTCCAGCATTCTTACCATCCTTGACTATGCCTTTGACTCTGATGCTCCAGGAGACTCTTCCTAAGAGAAATGTCTTCTTTCAGCTTGAGTATCTTCAACCGTATGTTGTTACTTTTCAAAGTCCTGTGTTTTCCGTTTAATTATTGTTGTGATTCTACACTTTGCCTTCTTGTAGACAATTTGCTAGTGCATTCCCATTTGAATAAATACTTTGTACTGGAGCAATATACTGCTAAGTCTTAATAGTTCTTGAGTCCTCTTCCCTTCCCTTCCCTTCCCTTCCCTTCCCTTCCCTTCCCTTCCCTTCCCTTCCCTTCCTTTTCCTTTCCTTTTTCCCCTTCCCTTCCCTTCCCTTCCCTTCCCTTCCCTTCCTTTTCCTTTCCTTTCCTTTTCCCTCCAATTGTTCCAGCTAGCATCTATGTTGCTTTTACCATGTATATCCTGTGTGCCTGTCATTTAGTGGTTCATCTATGCTATATATGCTCCCAATTTTAAATAAGGCTGGGACTGTTTTCAGAGATGTCAAGTGAAATACTGAAACTTTATTTCAAATCCCATTTTCTGCTAAGGTGGCCACTGTGATTCTTTGACAGATGTATGCCTCTTAACCAGCACCTTTTGTTTTTTATCACTCTTGTTTCCTTGCCTTTTTTTCTGTTTAATGTCCTTCCAAAATTTCAAGTTATAGCTCTAGATCTTGTTTTGTTCCTTCACAATAGTAGTGATCATCTGTTAGATTATGACTAGCTGGGCTTTAGGCACAGGCAAAGTATGCAGTTGCCTGGGACAACAGACTGCCAAATTACCTCTGTTGGAGAAGATAGAAATCAGCTGTTTGAACATCATGAGCAGCCAAACAGCAAATCTCTGCTGATGCTACCGAGAGAGGCACAGAGTGCGTGTGGTGGCAGATGCTGCTGCCAGAGCGGACTCCTTCTGACAGTAACTTGTCTCTGCTGGTGCTGTGCTGATGGCCCAGGACCAGTAATTCTTTCCTAATCCTAGAGCCACACAGTTGCCTACATAGTAAAATGGGAATACTTCATTATCATTGTTACAAAACTCAACTTGAATTAAGTCTGATTATGGTTATTTTGTGTTTCACTTTTGCTCTCTAAAAAAAAAAAAGGCTCCTATTTCTGGCAACATCACTGATGTTGATGAGATTGCACAGATGTGATTATTGTATTTGGCCTTAAGGTTTACTTCTTCATTGTGACTGCATATGGGTCTTATTAGTATTCAGGACTTCAGATATCTCAATAGGAGAAAGGATATCAAGATTTTAGTGTCACAAAAGGATAAAAAAAATGTCTACACCAAATTATGATCTAAAAAGTGATTCCAATCACTAGTGTTAATTTTACAGCTAGTAACAGTAGCACAAACACCAGCTATGTTATGCTTACTTTGGATTTTGTTCAATGTTTATTTTACACATAATTCTTTCTGAGGAACTGTACTTTGATGACAAGAATATGATTTATAAATGCAAAATATACAATAGTAGAAATTCTGTGAGCTAAATTTCCTAGGCTGATGAAGGTAATGTCACATGGCAAAATAGTAAGACAGCAGGCAACTTAACTTTTTCTGGAAGGATTCATAAGAAGTTAAGTTTGTTGTTCTACAGTATATGTTGATGTTATTACATGCTATGTTACAATATGTAGGGATTCAAAACCTCATGACTTGGGATCATTTTGGAAGTAGTAACTACAGGTCATGAGAACAGAATTACAAAAACATCAATATATCCATCTTCTTGATGCCCTGCTGGTGGATCGTTCCCTTCAGTATATTTGTGTTTGTATTATTCATTTAGGATTTAAATTATTCAAGCAATGAGGCTTCCACTTCTTCCTCTCTTTCAATATCTCTCTGTCTCACCACAGGGTTTCATTCCCTCATATTAAGCCACAATCTTGGTGTGGGCTCTTGCTTTGGGTGTTTACATTATTTAGATTCTCATCATGTTTCCCTGGGTTCTTGGCCAGTAATGGGTGCCTTGGACTGTTCTGTGCTGACCCCCCTGGCCAATTAATAATGACAGAAATGACCCCAGCATGTGCTGTGCCTCTCAAAGATTTTCTAGCTAGATTACACTGCTATGTCCATCATTCTGGCAGTCATCATTCCAGAAAGAACATTGATAATAATTAGGCAAGACATGAAACATACTTCTATTAATTTATTCGTTTCCTTATACTACATATAGATGAATTTTAGTGGTTTACAAAAGCAGTACCCTGATCCATATATTTGTGAGTAATTCTGTAGCACGGGAAACGTAACTGGAGATAAATATGTCCATTCTCTGTAATTTGTGTTCCATCATAACAGAAATTTAGGGATGACATTTTAAAATAATACTCCATGTAAGAACTATTGTGGCTAGCTCACATATCTTAACTTTGGTCTCTTCAGAAGTGTATTCTGAACAAATATGGAGTGAACTGGAAAAAGGAGCAAATTCTTTGCTAGAGCATGAAAAAAGTAAATTATTGTCTGTAAGTTTTTCATTTAACTAGATCCATATAGTTCTAAAACTAATTCTCTTTGTACCCAGGTTCCCACTGCCTCCTCCACAGTGTATTCATACATTAAATGATAGGAGTGCTCTCCATCAGGTGAAGTTTAATACTTAGCTTCTCCCTTGAGTAAACTGTGTAGTTAGGATTTCTTCTTCTACATCTGCAAATTCTGCTTGTGTTTCTGTCAATAATGATGAAGTATCATAGAATCATAGAATCATTGAATGGCATGGGCTGGAAAGGACCTTAAAGATTATCAAGTTCCAACCCCCCTGCCATGGGCAGGGACACCCTCTACTAGACCAGGTTGCCCAAAGCCTCATCCAGCCTGGCCTTGAACACCTCCAGGGACGGGGCATCCACAGCTTCCCTGGGCAACCTGTTCCAGTGTCAAGGTCCCTCTGGATGGCATCCCTTCCCTCCAGCATGTCCACCACACCACACAGCTTGGTGTCATCAGCAAACTTGCTGAGGGTGCACTCCATGTCTCCAGCTAAGAAGTGCACCTTATATGTGGAGCAGGTTTATGGTGATTCCTGGCTCTAATCTTAATGCCAATGAAAGGTAGGGGAGTGGCATAGAGCTTCCTGAGGTTGTAACCTTTCTGGTTTTGTTGAAGTTCCTCCTAGTTCAATGGCAGCAGGGTTCCAGAGCATGTGTACTCAGAAAAAACCGTGAGGTGAGCTAGCCTGAACTAGGATCTTCAGGGTTGTAGCTCGAGCACATTCTGTGCAGGCACAATTTCCTTTCACAGAGTATTTCAAACTGTTTCATTTCTAGGCAATAATAAATAAAAAATGTGCCATATCAAAATATTTCACAAGATGAAATCACTGTTCCCAACCAGTTCTGTAGACATAGTACCTCCCTCCTGGTGGGGTTAATGTCAGAGAGGTCACACAAAGAAGGTTATTTCTATTCCTCAGCCTTTTTTCTCTGATCAGGCCATGGCAGAAGAATTCCTGCTCTGATAACATTTCCATATGCTATGAGCTTAGCAAGCAGTAGGCAGCCAG
>NW_010108447.1:0-6586 GCF_000699245.1 Pterocles gutturalis | reverse complement strand
CTTTCCCTTTCCTCTGCCCTGCAGCAACTGAGAGGGTTACAGCTGCAGAGGCAAAAGGGACGGCAGCTGCTCTGAAGGAGGTTCCTTCATGTTAGACATTTTTGCCTAGATTGACCAAGGGACAGCGAGACCTTTTATATCCTTTGGACAATATCACATTGGATGTGATTTCAATCAGTAATCATATATAAATTTCTTCCCACAACAGGTTCACTTTAAGATCAGTAAGATGTAGTTTTGAAACACATAAAGAGGTTCCTTTTGGGCACCAGTGTCCTGGCAGTACAAATAATCTTATCAGTTTTTCTTATTTTAGTAGATAAATATGGGCTTGTTTGTCTTCCTTTCCTTGGGCTGATCAGTTATAATTTTGGATAAATTTTATTCCCTTCTACCTAGAATTCCTTGTGCCAACATTTCCCATTGTTTTCAGCTTTCTGTCTTCCCTGCCTGACTTTTATCCACTGATTATAGTTACTTATTTGTGGTTTTCAGTCTCAAAGACAGAGGGAGAGAGAGAACAGGTAGATGGAAGTACAAATGGATAGGAAATTAACTGTCTTATATGAAGAAGAGAGGCAGAGAGACAGATTTACAATCCAGGATCAAAGTGTACAAGAGAAGAGGCTGGAAGTGGACCGCAATTATAACTTGCAGTGGACTTTAGTAGCCAAAATTAAATAAAAATTCAAACAGTTTAGGGGAAAAAAAAATCACTTATACCAACTCTAACTACAGTTTCAGATGTTTAGTCCAGTTGAAGTGTTTCCTGAGAATGATGTTTCCACTATTCCTGAGAATGATTCTTATACAGCCCCAAAGACCTTCTAGACCTCAGTCAGAGAGCAGTAACCTTCATGTATTTGGATACAGTGTCCTAGAACGCAGCATAGCAAATAAATTCCTGTTTCACTCAGAAGAAAAAAAACCACCCAAATAGTATGAGCCTTTAGTGCCAATGGCTTTGTATTGGCTTGATGAGGTGATATTTTTTTTTCCTAAATAACTTTGTAGTAGTACATTGCATTTCTATGTTAATCAGAAAGCCCCAGCAAACAGAGTATGCTTTTTCATTTTTCGTGTTCTATACCTTCTTTACTCTTTCTGCATTCTGTTAACATACTTTAACACAGTTACTTCATCTAAATAAGGTAACTGCAGTTTCTACACTGCGCTCACTTAGTCATTAACAATTTTATTATTAGCATATTCTAGCACTCGGTTCTGTAGGCGAAGCTTTCTCCACCTGGCATGTATATTTTCTCCTTACAACTGTATTTTTCCACATTTAATTTTTCAGTATTATTCTCACAGTTATAATATTTCTCTGTAACTGTATTGAGTCCAGAATTGTATAGAATAATTATTCCTGACACTGTACTCATCAGTGCTGTTGTTCACATTGCTGTCAACAATAATCTGGAAATATCCAGGTCACATATTTCTCTTTCAGTATTCCCACATTTCTTTCATAATATCATAGCATGAGATCATGGCCAATTATATTACAAAAATTGGTGTCTGACTAATTTATTTGAAGAGGTACCCATATTCTGAAACATTTTCCACTACAAAGGTAGTGTATCAGCTGATCTACTGTCTCTGCAGACAAAATACATCTGTAGAGGCCAGGTGCCTGACTGAAGCTAGCATCTCCAGAATTATACTGATGCAGCTGTAAATAAATGACTAGATTTTTTGTCAGTGCTAAGGACTGTATTCAATAAGCCTGCTGAAGCCAATATGAACTGCAGGTACTTGGCAAGTGAGCATTTTACTCATAATCTGTGATGACAGAAAGAGATACTCACATGACATATGTTGTTTAGTGAACAGGTCTTTTGCTGCCTAAGATAGAATTTATTTAAATAATCTCTCCTGGATTTCCTACCTCTGCCATTATGTCTATTTCATTGCAATACAAGTAAGATATACATTGTCAGTCTCCCCCTTCTAGTTTTTCCAGCACTTGTCTACCATACAGTGCAAGTTGTTTGGCAGAGCAAATAACAATTTTCGATAAAAGTCAACTTTTCTGCCTATAAAGAGTAATACAAGCACTGCTATACCCAAAAAAATATATTTAGAAATAAGATTTCCTCATCATTAGACATTCATTTATTTTTCATCTTTTCTACTTATCATTTTTTTAAGTTATTTAAGAGAGGTGCATATTAGATGATATTAGAGATATAAATTCTGTTTATGATTATGATAATTTTTCCTATTTATATACTACTTATTTTCACAGTGTAATATCAAACTATTCTGGTATGCTTTCTGAAAGAGGAGGTCTTCTATACATTCTGTAGCACCCAAAGCACTCAGAAACTATTCTTCAGCTTAGTAATCAGGCTATTCACAGGTGTTTGAAAGCCTAGTTTCACAACTCTTGGAAAAAAAGATCAATGTAAAGATACACTAGTTAATTTTTATGCCATCTGAGCTAGATAACTATTAATTTACCCATTTTCCTCATGTGCTGGGTCAATAGCTGCAGAGAAAGCACATCTGGGATTTAAAAAAACACCATGTTCTTGCCCAGAGAAGCTGTACAGCCCCCTTCCTTGGAAATTCATGAGACTGGACTGGATCAAGCCCTAAACAACCTGGTTGGGCAGGTTGGGCTTTGGGCTGCTTTGGGCAGAAAGTTGCATTAGATACCTCCTGAGGTTGCTCACAACTGTATCATCATATGATCCTATGATGGTGTGTTTGATATTTTCAAGACATACTGAGATGTGATTTCTGATTATCCAGAATGTGCAGACAAGGTATAGATTCTGCTACTTGTACTTTCTATCTATAATATCTATGTGCTGGCCTCGTATGGCTCCCTGAAACATGTGGACCCATTTATATCATGAACTGAAATTATCAATGTCATGGATATAATTCCAAAGGCTTGAGATGTTCCGTAAGTAATACATTATTGATTGACATCTTAAAAGGCTGTCATACACATGTATGCTAGCAGGATACTTGTCTGTGATATCTGAAACCTTTTGATACTAAACATTAAATATAAAAACACTGCCTTTGCTCATACCCTTTGTCCTTCTTTCTTAACTATCTACACAAAAGTCTCATTCTCCTGGCTCTCAGAGCTCCATTGTGTCAGCACTGTTTTTTGATAATGGGAGTTAGATGTTTTACAGTATTATTCATTAATCTGCCATGAAGTATTTCCAATTCTATAATTCTTTCATTACATTCAGGGATAAGATGATTATTTCTTCCATAGCTCTCTTGTGCTAGCATAACACAAGAACTTTCCTGATCCTTCGCACAGGTGGAAGTGGAATCATTGCTTGGTTACCAGTTTTCCCTCTTCCTTTTTTTTGGGTCCCTCTGTCCTCAGCACTGACATGTTTTCCTTTCCAGTAGTCATGTGAGCAGGGTAATTTGAATAACTGCTATAGAGATAAAGACACAAGGAGTTTGATTTAATTTTGTTTTAATTTTATTAAATGAAATGTAATTCTAGAGGGAGTAGTAGAATCACCATGCAGATGGCAAGTGTCAGGCAGATCTTATTACCTGGAACAATTGAGCACTGTCTGCCTTCTATAGTTTTAATTGGCCTTCCCCCAACTTAGAGTAAAAAAATTACAATGCTGCTCTTGGTGAATTCTGACAAAGGACAATAAACTATCTCAGTTCTAGTTCAGCTTCTATGACAGGCAGTGAAGGGGGGTGCACCAGCCAATGCTCAAAGGAGCTGGGTATGTAGACAAGTGATGGTCCAAGTGTGTTCCTCATAATAAGTTGAGTTGGAATAGCCATGTTTAAAAGACTAAATAGTCATAAGGAAACAATTTATTCATATCAGTTCTCATGAGCAAACTTAAGATCCAGCTTCTGTCATCTAGCACCTTCTGGGATGAATGTCTCATTTGTGTCACTTGCTTTGGACCTGATTAGTCTCAGGACTGTGTTTTGTACGTTATGGTCTCTCCTATTGGTCTTCCAGTGAACATTTTACTGTCAGGAAGAACCCCTGAAAGTGAAAAAGGAAAAGAAAAGGAAGACAGGAATTATCAATATTCTGTTTTATATTAATATTGATAGGCTTACAGCTGCTGCTGCTTGAATACACATACTTTCTTGGATACATTTCAGACAAGCCAATTAATACCAGCTTGTAGAACATACCTGCTTAGCCAAGAAAATTACACGTATTTTTTTATCCCACAAGAAACTGGACAGCTGTGGGTCTTGGGAAACTTGATCAATTTATGAAGCTAAGCATGTATACAGCACTGAAATCCCTCCAAAATAGTTCACATTTGAGACAGATAACGATATATGAGAATCCACAAGTGGAACTCTGGCTACAGTACCACCTGCTTTTCCTATGTGAAAATACCCCAGGAAGGATGGTAGCATTATTGTACTATATGACAATCACTGCCAAACGGCACATCTGGTTCAAGCCAAAATACCTTATTTGAGAACATGAAAGGAAAATAAATTACATTAAGAGAGAAAATAATAATTATTTTTGCCTGAAGGTACAATGAGTTAAAATATATATAGCATTGTATATAATCACTGTTATAAATAAGCATATTTTACTTCTTATTTGGTTTTAAATCTTTTAAGTTAAAATATATATAGCATTGTATATAATCAGTGTTATAAATAAGCACATTTTGCTTCTTATTTGGTTTTAAATCTTTTAAATAGCTGGATAAATAACAAATTGGCAATCACCTCTGTGTTTAGTGATTAAAATACATTTTTTAACATCTGCCGTCGCAATCACCTCTGTGTTTAGTGATTAAAATTCATTTTTAACATCTGCCGTGTTTAACACTTACTAACCAAACAATTTACTTTACCTTCCTTTGTACTCTCTATGCTATATTATGTCTCTACAGTTTCTATGTTTCATATGTAAATCACATTTGGGATGTGGGATTCAGATATGTAGTTTTAGGACATACTTCAATGGTAGGAAATTTTTGAAATATATCGAAAGATTCAGTCTTTAAGGATTATTTTTTTTCCTTTGTTTCTATTAGCTAAACTATTGTGAGTTTGATTCAGTAAAACAAAAGAAAATTATGGGGCTGGAGCTTCATAAAATAACAGGAAGATGTACATTTTTTCAGGGGATCTCAACCTATTATAAATCTCTTCAGAACTCTTAACTTCACATGGATAAATATCCCTCTTCTCCCCTTTTTCCCACAGGTTTGATATGTCAGTCAGATTCTAACAAGAACCCTTCCACTTTTTGTCGAGCTTGTGTTCGTGTAGCCTTTTGCAGACTGTGTTTAGTTTTTAGATGGGAGGTATTTACATTATTTTCTTGATACCAATTTTTTCTCATTCTTTTTCTTAAACACTATCCTGCTTTTAAAAAATATGTATTAGTGTAACTTTTACTTCCCTCCTAACAAAATTCTCATCAAACCTGTGCTTCAGGCAGGATAATGCCTAAAACATAAGCAGCACACAGTAGACTTCCTTGCAAACTACTGCTACTAAAATATTTCAATATAGAAATTCAACAACTTTAAAGCTCACATTACTCTCCCACTTCTAGTAATTTTTAAGAGACTCCATTTACATTATTTTTCTCTAAGGAGCTCTGAATTAAGAACAATTCCACTGAAGTCAATACTGCCATATAGAACAGAATTAGGGTCATAAAGGGGAACAATTGCTGCCTGATCCTTTGGTGAAATGAAAAGGTGTCTCTTGAGATTGCATATTAACTGTTTAATATGCATCCAAGTTAATAAAAAGATACCAAAAATGTTTTATTTTCACCTACAGAAGTAATTAGGCATCTGGGTTTACACAAAGTAAGTTTTCTGACATCTAGCCCAGTTTCTAAAAACTTTACCTTCTAATAGTAGAGGATCAGCCACTTTTACCAAGGATCTTGGTAGCAATGTTTAGGTACCTATTTGTTAGGTGCTGAGCAAATGTAATGAAATAATTCCCTGTCCTGAAGAAATTCTATTTCTGTTTTTAAATTAGATGGAGGAAAAAGTGAAAGAACCCACCTGAGGTGGCAGCAAGAGGCTGACAAAAATGCCTAATAAGAGCTGAAAGGTCTGTTTTGTTTTGCTTTTTAATAAAGTAACTACACATTCAACCTGCTGTTATTGTGATATTGTGTTTTGCAATTACTTGAAATAAATAAGCAAGTTATTAAGAACAGCCACAGTCCTTCACCTTGTTAGCCCAAATATGAACATTAGAATTAGATACAGATGTCTGCCTCATGGACAGTATTTTTTGTGTAAATTCTTCCTACTTTTGGTCATACAATCATATGGTTAGTCAGTGTCCCTGTGATCACAATGTCACTATTATATTTGTATTTACTTTCAAGCTAGCTACGTTATAAAAGCAAAAAAAACCTGCAAGTTACACAGTAATTAATCCTTGAATGACAGCTGACCTATAATTATGATCACAGGAACAAGTAATCTACAAGAATGTAATTACTCTGGGCTGTGTTCATCAGAAATCATCCATGAAAGCCTGTGGTAGCTACTGAAGGTCATGGATCATGGCTCAGCCAAGCTGTTCATGGAAGAACATGATCATGGAAGGAGGGGCTGGC
>NW_010108446.1:364-1216 GCF_000699245.1 Pterocles gutturalis | reverse complement strand
CTCGGTGGCAAAGCTGGCCTCTTCCCTCCCCTCCGCCTCCGCAGGGCTGGAAGGGGATCAGCGAAGGGAACTGGCCCCAGGCTTGACATTTCAGCGTTCGTCAGTGAATGGTAAAAAAAAAAAAAAAAAAAGCCCCAACCAAGCAAAAATCCCAGCGGTAGCAAAAGGGGAACTCGGGGGCAGCGTGGAGGGTGTGAAGCTGCAGCTGCTGGGGCGAGCCAACGCCTCTGCAGGCGCCGCAGACATTTTGCCCCCAAATTACTGCCCAGCAGAGCCGTAGCCATGTCCAACAAAAGCAATGAGGGTTTTTTTTTCTTTTTTCCCCTCCCCAAATGCAGGATTGCTCTCCACTTCCCAGCACCCTTCAAGGGCTTGGGATGGGGAATAATTAAGTTGGCAGCATGATGCATTTAATTAAAAGCCAGTGCTTGAAGGTACGGCGAAATTAGCCACTGGAGCGGTGGCTCTTTGGAGGGCGATTCTCCGCGTCCCTGCGAGGCACAGCCTGATCCCTGTCTGCTCGGCGAGGCTGGACTTGGCAGCGAGGTTTCACGCCTGGCAGAGCTGGCAGAGGTCACCGCAGCTCCCTGCGAGCTGCAGCCCTCCCGGCTCCTCCTGCTGCAGCCACCTCTCGGGGCCAGATTCTCAGGAATCCAGGCTGAGATGAGCCCGGAAAAATCCAGATTTGTTCACGTGGGCTCAACATTCGGCCGCTCCCTGTGTTTCCACTGAGGCCAGCTTCGACATGAGACCTGCGCCGAGGCTCCAAACACCACAATACCCCCCAAAACCCCCCGAAATAAAAAGCTGAGCTGTTAAAACGCCCTGTGCCCTTTCTAGGGCAGGCAGACA
>NW_010108446.1:0-346 GCF_000699245.1 Pterocles gutturalis | reverse complement strand
ACGGGCTGTGCCCCAGAAAGGGCATTTCCAGGAGCGCTGGCGGGTGCTAACCGCAAACCCTGCGCTCGGGTGGCCGAGGCACGCTCTCGGAAAGGGCTCTGAAGAATTTCTGCCCGTTTCCCCATTTGTATTCGCTTCCCTTTTCACGCTCACCCTGGGCAACCCAAAGAGACCGAGAGGAAAAGGTTCCAAAAACGAAAGTGGCTGGAAACCAGAGTCCCCCCGCGCGGGGTTTTCGATGCGGCGGTTGCCAAAGGGACGGAAGCGCAGCAGCCCAGGGCTTCCCCGCGCCCTGAAGAGCTTCTCCAAACCGGGCCAGGGACGGCGGCTGCACGGCCGGGGGCTT
>NW_010108445.1:42038-46028 GCF_000699245.1 Pterocles gutturalis | reverse complement strand
TGGGCACACTGCTGGCTCCTGTTCAGCCGACTGTCAACCAACACCCCTTTCCAGCCACTCACCCCCAAGCCTGTAGCGTTGCAGGGGGTTGTTGTGACCAAAGTGCAGGACCCGGCGGCACTTGGCTTTATTGAACTTCATACAATTGGCCTCAGCCCATTGCTCCAGCCTGTCCAGATCCCTCTGCAAAGCCTCCCTACCCTCAAGGAGGTCAACACACCCGCTCAGTTTGGTGTCATCAGCAAACTTACTGAGGGAGCACTCAATCTCCTCATCCAGGTCATCAATGTTAAACAGGACAGGCCCCAAAACCGATCCCTGGGGTACACCACCGGTGACCGGCCGCCACCTGGACTTAACTCCATTCACCACGACTCTCTGGGCTCGGCCATCCAGCCAGTTTTTTATCCAGCAAAGAGTGTTCCTGTCTAAGCTGCGAGCCACTAGCTTTTCTAGGAGAATACCGTGGGACACGGTGTCGAAGGCACACACACCACAAAGTAGCTGAACATGTATTTCGCTTTAGGAAACACTGAGAACGATTATGGTGCCCAGTGCCACTGGGGAGATAAGCTCCAAGTAGCTACTCAGAGTTTGCTGCTAACATTGCAGATCAATTGATAACTATTTCCAATGTGAAAAGTATGCGGGATGCCCAAGTTCAAGGTCTCATCTGCTCAGAGCTGCAACACAGGATAGCTCAGGAGTGGGCCAACATTCTGAAGTGCAGTTTGACTACAAGATGAGAATACTTGATTTGTAATGCACACAGATGGCTGTGGGCTCACAGGCTGGAGTGGTCTCTTTCTCCAATGCGGAGATACAGCAGTGAAACTAAGCATGAATGCTGTAATTTTATTCTCATTGCATGTTTGACATACCACATCTGCTCACACAGTAGTTTATTCTCAGCTTCATTTAATGAGGTCAGGATATCTGCTTTCAAGCACAAGATATGGAGGAAGTCTGTCAAACACCTGGATTTTAAGGTCAGAACAAAATTGCTCAAACATGATCATAGCAGCCGTAAAATGAACCCACAGTTTTGACTACACTTAACTTAGAAAGAAAATTACTCTCATCTGAACAGCAACATTCAGAGCACCTGAAGTTGTAGATATCTATTTTATTGACACTGGTAGAGCAGCAGAATGACAGAAAATGTTTGTGTCCATAAGCAAATGTAAGATTACTTCCCACCAGTGTAGCTCTAGCTACTCCAAATCCACAGCTGGAAAGATACGTTGTGTAAATTCTGGCTATCCCAGAGGAAGCTCATTTTTCACTTCCTAACACCACCTGGAAAGGAGAGGCTTTGTTTACTCCACACATGGCAAGAGGAGTCTTTTGGTCCCTAAAATCATTCTTCTCAATGCACCATTCAGCTCGGATGTGCAAGTGGAGCCCAGGTCAACGTGACAGTGTCTGTAACCCTTAAAACCACACACCACCAAATGTCATGCTGTCAGACTGATAGGTTGAAATGAAGAAACATATCTGCTGGCTCTTCTGAAGTGCTACTCTACTGTTACAGTGTTTAAACAACCTGCTCTCCCATCCTCTGGGACAAGCAGTATCCCAGCATTTCCAAAAGTGAATGTAAAGCTTGGAAGGGAGTAAAAGGATGCATTGATTCATTGGATCTATTAAAATATTTAGGCATTACAATGTTTAATTAAAAGGCCTCCCAGCGCAGAATGCAGAGCTCATGCCAGGTGCCCAGGCTCTGTATATACTACACAGCATCAGGCACCCCAAAGCAGGATCTAAAACTACAGCATATTGCAGAGAGAGTTGCCCATAGTCAGCGTGTTCAACTTACCTTTACCTGAGGATACTGAGTAGGAGATACCTGAAATCCTTCCCCTGACTGGGCTTTCAATTCAATTAGAGATTCAGCTTTCCTTCTCTAGGGTAATCTTTTGTCTAAAGACTTTGCTCAGGAACCTGGGCTCAGCTTCCTAGGTGCTTCCCCTGGGGTCTGGGCAAGATACCCTGACAAGCACTGAGTCACAGCCTTCTACTGGAGCCACTTTTACTGGAGCGTGGCATTAAGTGACTCCCTGAAGGTTGCACAAGAGCCTCTGGCAGAACCAACACTGTCTATAGAGCCCCAGGCCAGAGCCATCAGGAGAAAGCATGCTCTCCCTTGCGTCTCATCCTAGAGCTGAAATGCTGTATGAGTAAGAGGATGCTGTGGGAAGCAGGAGGCAGCCTGGAGCCAGGGTTCTCCATTTCCTGGATATGTGTTCTAGGCACTAGTAATTTTTCCAAAATGTGGATCGAGGGTATTTTACCTCCAACTACAAACTGAGCTAGACTAGTGTAGTCAAAAGCTGTTACACCTGCTCAGATCACACTAAGAAAAATGGGCACTAAATCTTGTAACAAACAGTCTTGGGTTGGAGATGGACAGCTTCTCAGGAAGCTCGGCTAAGGCTCACAGGAAGGGTGTTTTAGGAATGTTCAGAGTTAGGTTGGCTCTCATTACTTTCACATTATGGGCGATTTTCTTCAGTCTGAAACGAATGTGGCTAAACTAGCCAGAGAGCTCATGCTCGGCACCAGAGCCTGAAATGCCAGAGTCATAGAATCGTAGTATCACAGAATGGTTTGGGCTGGAAGGGACCTTCAAAGATCACATAGTCCAAAACCCCTGTGATGGACAGGGACATCTTTCATTAGACCAGGTTGCCCAAAGCCCCGTCCGACCTGAGCTTGAACACTTCCAATGATGGGGTATCCACAACTTCTCTGGGCAACCTGTACCAGTATCTCACCACCCTCATCGTAAAATATTTCTTCCTTATGTTCAACATAAACTTACTCTCTTTCAGTTTAAACCTTTGCCCCTTGTCCTTTTACGACAGGCCCTGGTAAAAAGTCTTTCTCTGTCCTTCTTATAAGTGCCCTTTTTATATTGAAAGGCCAGAACAAAGACTCCTTGGAGCCTTCTCCAGGCCGAACAACCCCAACTCTCTCAGTTCCTTCCTTCCAAAACTGTCCTTTCTGAAGGATCGCTATACCCACCCACAAGGCACAAATCTACTGCTTAAATTTCTTGAGCAAGCAGTACAAACTGCACAACTGCCTTCTGCAATAAAGGCTTACCTTCGTAGAAAGGACTTCTCGGGTTTTAGCTCTGAGCTTGTTTACTTGACTTTCAGCAATACCTGCCCTTTCCTCAGCCTCTTCTAGCTTATGCTGTGCTTTTCTGAATTTGGAGAGATTAGTATTGGCTTGTTCATCCTGAAATGTCAAAAAAAAAGGAACTAAAAACCATCCAGCAACATGCTGGGGCACAGAGCCAATTTTTAAACTGACAGTCCTAGAAAATGGTAAATAAGTATTTCCTTCAGTTTAGTGACTCACAGCTTCCTCAGCTTGTCTTTTGTAGGATTTGATTTTCATCTGCAGTTTATCTACCAGATCTTGTAACTTCATCATGTTCTTCCTGTGTTCTTCATTCTGTGGAAAGGGAACGTGCAATTTTTCATTCTTGGGAGACAAAACATCAGGAGAATTGCTTTCTATTTATACCTACCTGGAAAGTAAGCTCTTTGACACGCCTTTCATATTTGCGGATGTTTTTCATAGCTTCTGCAGATCGTTTATGTTCTTCTTCCAGCTCAGCTTCTAACTCTCGGATCTGGTGAATTAATCAAGAATTGTCTTGAGCCCTCACACAGGACTCAGAGAAGAAAAATATCTCCGACACCCACATTCAGTGCTGGTACCGACCCTGGCCTCCATCTTCAAGAGTTGTTTCTTGCCTCCCTTCAGTGCCAGCTGCTCAGCCTCATCCAGACGGTGCTGCAGGTCCTTCACCGTCTGGTCCAGGTTCTTCTTCTTCCTCTCCAGGTGGGTGCTGGTGTCCTGCTCCTTCTTCAGCTCTTCTGCCATCATGGCCACCTTGGAAGGGAGACAACACAAGAAACTGGAAGAATGTGAAAGAGCAGTGCCTGCTGTGCACCACCTGAGGATTTATTC
>NW_010108445.1:23861-42007 GCF_000699245.1 Pterocles gutturalis | reverse complement strand
TGCTGACCGGTCCTTCTGCTGCACTTCCTGCTTCCTGTGACATGATAGTGGCAGAAACATGATAGTAGGAAAAAGGATGGGAAAAAATCTGCCTCACCGCACACGCAGAGCTTGAAATGACAGAAAGGCTAAATGATCTATCTCACTGTGTGGTCATTGCTGTGACCCTCATCGACACCCGGGGTCCATGGGGGAGAGCAGGAGCCACAGCAAAGCCTGGAAGCAGGGCACAGCACCGCTGAAAGGCTTCTCTGCATAACACACATGGAATGTGATGGAGTCTGCGTGCAGTGCCTCAGTGCGTGCCCTGTTATTGCCACAATAGCCTAGACAGAGAATAGTTTAAAAAAATCTATATTATTTAAGACAAAACTAGGATATATTTTGCTCTCAAACATTTGATTCCTACACAACCAAATTAAGCATTCTGGTGAAATGCTGAGTGACACTACCTACAGATAATGTAAAATTCTACAAATTGCTTTGACAGCAAAATACCTGAAAAAAGTCTAAATTGAAAAATGTGAGAACAAAATAATGGCATTAGAAATTTTATATATATGTGTGTGTGTGTATAATTCATTGTAATGCTCTATTTCTGTTTTATTCAAACAGAACACAAATGATCTAATTTTTTTTTTTCATTTTCATGATCAAGTGGAGAAATTTTCCTTCTATTTTAACTCCAAATAATGTATTTAAGTGTTAAGATTTTTGTCTTGCTCCTATGCGTCAAAAATCATTAGCAGATTGGGTCCCATGACACACCAGCCCTATTGTCTGGCTAAGCGACACTGGCCTTGCACTGGAGGATACAGCACAAATTTCGAATAGAAATTCACAATTCTCATTTGAAAAGTTCTTAAATAGGATTTTGAAAAGATAAGTATTAAAATACATTAAACACTTTACTGGTTTCAATACTTCAGGATTTTTGTGTGGTTTATACTTTCATGCAGCATTGGTGACAGTTATTTGTTTTAGACTGACTAAATGTGGGTTTAGCTCATTATGATGACATGGGTTTAGTTCGTTATGATGACAACAGCTCCAATAACTCATCTGTCAGCAGGACAAGCTCCCTGTTGCTCTAATCCTTCTCTGACACATAGTCTCTTCAACCAGGCCCATAGACTGGTTCTTTGTTCAGCTTGTGACAGGAGTATTTAAATTAACTCCCAGCAGCAATTCCATTGGGAAGCCCTAAAAACTGGAAGAGAAAAAACACAGTAACATCCTCACATCTGTGTTTGCCTTCTTTGCTCTTTCTTCAGCATTTTTTGCTTCATTAGTAATATCTTCCAACTCAGTTCGGATTTGTGCCATATCAGTCTCAAGCTTCTTCTTTGTATTAAAAAGGCTGGTGTTCTATGAAAGAGAAAAAGAGAGGCTTTGAACATCTGTCTTTGGTCTCTTGCACATAGAGACTGTGACTTACTACTTGTTCTTATTCTGTGAATCTCTGGACCCAAAAATGTGTGTTTCTTAGCGAAGCAAACTACCTGGGTATGAAGGAGCTGCACACGTTCAGTGGCATCCAGAAGCTCCTGCTCAGCCACTTTCCTCGACCGCTCCGTCTGCTCCAGGGCTGCCCGTAGCTCCTCAACTTCAGCCTGCAGCAGGTTAGCTCTGCGCTCCACCATGGCCACCTGCTCCTTCAGGTCCTCCTGTGTCCTGACAGCATCATCCAAGTGCAGCTGTGTGTCCTAAATATGAAGAGATAATTTTATCTTAATTAATTTATTGGATACTGTGCTTAAAAATAAATCAACCAGAAAGGTAATCCAAGACCTTGAGAACTCCCTGGATGCTGTGCAGGCGTTTCTGTGCCTCAACAGCCATGTGGTTGGCATGGTTCAGCTGGATCTCCATTTCATTCAGATCTCCCTCCATCTTCTTCTTCAGCCTTAAGGATTCACTTCTGCTCCCGATCTCAGCATCCAAAACACCCTGCATTGTCTCCACAATCCTTTGATGGTTCTTTTTGAACTGGCTGATCTCCTCATCTTTCTCAGCAATCTTTCTGTTGATTTCTGATTTAATCTGTGTCAGTTCTTGGTTGACACCAAAGATTTTGACTTCTTCATGCTCAAGAGCTGCCTTTAAAAGAAAAAGGGGGGAAACAAACACAGAAGTAACGTTTCAGAGAACATAACCCTTGTGATATTGCTCAGTGACTTCACGCAAACTCCTGAAGTTTGCGACAATCAGCCTTGCACACAGCCACTGCTCAGGAGAGAGAACAGAAAGCTGTTCAGACTACTCTCTACTTTTTCCAGTAATATTTAAGCTAACTCACCTCTGCCTCTTCCAGAGCTAACCGCAGCTCAGATTTTCCTACTTCAGCTCGCTTTTTGGCTTTCTCAAGGTCTCTGATCATTTTGCCATTTTCAGTAATTTGTTCAGTCAGATCAGCTATTTCCTCTGTGAGATAAGAACGACATCAGCCTGCGGGAGCCAGAGAAGCTGAACTCTGTGTTTTGTGACTGTTTGACACCTCTTTCATACACTTGCATATATGCACATGTATATGCATACGTACATGCCTACACAGTTGTATTGTGCATGTACATGTATGTACAGATAAAACAGATACAGACAACTCATACAGGATGATATAAACACAGGGGCATCAGCATGGTGTCATAGCCCTCCCTACAGAGGGCCTGGGAGATACCTGTGTACGTGTTTGTGTCTGCATAGGCCATCAGGGTAACACTACAAGTCTTGTCATTATATGTTCACAGTGCATCTGTAAAACTCAATTTCACAAGCTGTACGGCCTCTTGAGGGTACCACCTTTATCCGAGAGTGGCACCTAAATGACCTTACATCCCTGCAGCAGATAATGGAGAGCCAGGACATTCAATTTATTAGCTTAGTCACTTTACAAACTTGCTCAACAACTTTTGGTGAGACGTTTATAGTCTCCATTAAAATAGAGAGAATAGTGACAACAGAGTCCTGTAACTTAGTGTACCTTGTGAAGACATGAGCATGCTTGTAGAACATTCCTTGTTGTGGGAGAACTACGAACAGATAATGGGAAACCAGAGCCAAACACTTACGCTTGAGACCTTTGTTTTCCCGTTTGATTGTTTCAAGCTGATCTAAGGTTTCCTCATAGGCATTTTTCACTTTGAAAAGCTCTGTGTTCAGCGAGCATGATTCTTTAGAGAGGGCTTCCCGCTTCAGCTGGCTCTCCTCATATTTTCCCTTCCATTCTGCCATGACCTGAAAGACATCACGTATCATTCCCTGCTAGTACTGAAAATGTTATTTTATTTGTGGCTATTTTCTGTACTAGATAAATACTACAGTCTCTGAAAACAGAACAAATCCTATTACCATGCTCTAGAGGAGCTTCTAACTGTTAGACTGAACTTGATTTCAGTATTGACTTAACTATGGAGTATTAGTTTGGCCTTCTAGGAAGGATAGACTTAAAAGATACTGGGCTCACTTATCACCTTATCAAAGTTCTGCTGTTTCTTGTCAAGACCAGCTGTCAATGTGTTTGCTCTCTCTATGTCCACTGTCAGATCCTCCACCTCCCCCTGCAACTTCAACTTCATCTTCTCCAAGGAAGCACACTTTGAATTCACAGTCTGCACCTGCTGCCCTGCTTCCTGGAGATGCTGAGAGAGCTTTTTCCTTGAGGAATATAAACAAAACAAGTATAAGATTCAAAAAATCAGTGTATTGTGTGTATATGCTGTACATAGGTCAGGTTACTAAAAGTAGGTCTATGTTCTGCCCAATGTCCATAACATCTGGACAGTTCATCTCATCTATCATGTACTTGGCCTCCTCCAGCTCCTCCGTGCGCTGAATAGCATCCGTCTCATATTTGGTTCTCCACTGGGCCACTTCGCTGTTGGCCTTGGACAGGGCACGCTGCAGCTCCCCCTTGGCTTCCTGCTCCTCCTCGTATTGTTCCCGGAGCAAGTCACAGTCGTGGCGAGCAGACTGCAAGGCGTGGGCCAGGGCGTTCTTGGCCTATAAATTACCCATAATATAATGTATTTATCTTAGCTGTGATCAGCAGGTGACCCCATCACCTTGCACACTAAAAATATGGTCACTGCAGCTTGGGAAGAAGACGAAGGGCCAGAGGTTTGTAAGTTTTCAGGCAGCTGTCTTCAGCTGCAACCAACTTTTCTCAGCTCTACCACTAGGAAAGACCAAGAGTGATGCTTTCACCTAGGCATATGCTGTAGCTTTTCTTCCCTGGGGCTACAGAAGCAAAAGAAAATTATATAAACCATGGTTTTAAAGTTAAAAAACATGCAAAAAAATTAACCAAAAAGTGAAACTGCTTTTAACATCACAGAGACCTCCTTAGCAAAGCACTTAAACACAGTGCTCACTGTTCACATCCTGTCCAGTAGTAATTTTACTGTGTTGGACTGTAGGCAATACTTACAAACTTCCAAAAGTGCTTTTTAAATGAACTCACACCCTGACACATTTTGAAGCCTTAGCATGTGCCCAGTAGTTCGCACTACCTTCAGCTCTTCCTCTAGCTGCCTTTTAAGTTCTTCTACTTGCTGCGCAACTGCTTGCTTGCCTCTGGACAGCTCCAATGTTATGATTTCTTTCTCTTCAAGCTGACGGCTTAGTTCACCTGTGAGAAGACAAGACAAGTTTGCAGTACTCTCCAGATTAAGCATCCTGAAAACATTCATATATCAAGAATAATCAAGTGTAACTGCACAACATTGTTTATCTTATCAATCATTAGTTACCTTTACATATATTCTTTTACCATTCTTATTTTACCACTCTCTGCATATTTTTTTTACCTTGTCATCTTTACTCTTTAACTAATGCAGGGTTCAGTAATGAAATTAGGAGACAGATGTGTCTCCTCTAACACTTATCTATTCTGTCTCCTACTATGTTGCTTCTATTCTGCTTTAATCATTAGTTTTACTGTTCATTCGGACTTCTACATACCCATGATTAACCCACAATTCTTTCAGCTTTAACTACTTAAGTGCATAGCACTTAGCTTCCCTGTGGTTTCAAACCTTCCTTCCTCTTTCCTTCCTTGTTTGTTATCCCTTCTACATTTCCTCTATACTGACATCCTTTTTCAAAGGAACATGAGGGAAATTGGCAATCCTGTCTCTAGGTCTAGATGTTTCTCTTCAAGTGGTATCACTCTTTCTAGCCTATTCTGTGTTTTCTTCCCATTCCATTTTACCAAATCTGCTCCTGAACACTCATACTCCCCACTCCTTTGCACAGGTTTATTCAATTTCCTCTGCTTTCCTACCCCTGTTATCAACGATTACTTGACCTCTCCTTTTTCTATTCATATGCTCTGGAAACTTCCTCTTCTCTGCTGTTCACCTGCTGGGTTACTGTAAGCCTCTGCTCCTGTTTGTCCATATAGGGAATTCTCCCCTTTTTTCCCTTTTCTTCCTTTTCTCCTAAACCCACTTCATAACATTTAGTAATATTCTGTACTATCTCCACAATTGATTCCAGGTAGGTTTCCCTACTTTTTTCCACCCAGGCATTCACAATATGTAGCGTACGTTCCAAGAAGTCTGCGTAGGAGCAGGAACAAGCTTCACGAGGGCAGGGCACACACACAGATACTGTGCACTCAGTGAACTTGCACACTCTTTGAGGAGCAAGTGCAGTTCTAGTTGGCTGCTCATATCATTTGAGACTGTCCCAAATTCCCAGTCCCTCTGCATGGAATCAGTGAGCTATGTCACATCATTCTGGGAATTCTTTACCTAAGCAAATAATGCTTACAAATGGCATATGACCTTTGTAGTGTCACTCATGAACTCATTCCCTCCGATTTATTTCTAATGTCTGTGCCTGTTCCAGTTAGTCTGGAAGTAGAATACGCACCTTGGGAACAATTAGGTCTCACTCATGATACACGTTAGAGGGTCTCTCTGCTACCAAAGGGGAAAAAAAAACCCTCAGCAGATCTTTGTGCCTTTCTTACCGGACTCTGCCTCGAGCTGGGCTTTTTGTATCACCATCTCATTCATATTTCTCTGGTTTTCCTCAAGTTTGGCTTTTATATCACTCATGTGGTCTTCCAGGGTGCGGTACTTCTTTTCCAGATTAACCTGAGAGTAAGAAATCTGTGTATGCATGTTTGTATTGCGCTAGATTCCCACCAGACAGAAATATTGCTAATTCGAGTATTTCACTTATAAAGAAGCACCTTGGACTTAGTAATGGTCTCTGTACTCCTGGCCAAGTCATCAATCTCCATCTTCAGCTCACTCTTCTCCTTCTCCAGCTTCTGCTTCACTCGTTTCAGGTTGTCGATCTGCTCCCCAAGCTCAGCTGTGCTGTCCGCGTGTTTCTTCCGCAGGGCGGCAGCCGTGGCTTCATGCTGCAGCGTGGCCTCTTCGAGGTCACGACGCATCTTCTGAAATTCTGCCTCACGCTTCTTGTTAAGTTCGGTTTGAGTGGTGGTGACTCCTCCAGCCTCTTCAGTTCTTTCACAGATTTCCTCAAGTTCCTTAGCCAGCTCATCACAATGCTTCTCTGCTTTTGTCCTCATTTCTTTCTCACCCATGGCCTCCTCTTCAAGCTCGGCAACATGGGCCTACACAGTGAGGAAACAGCACATCAGGAATGGATAAGGGAGGAGAAAATTCAATGCTTAGGTTAATGCATAGTTGTCACAGTAGAATCCCAAGCCCATTGTTTTGAGTCCATAAGCAAAGTCCCTTTGAATGTTATTGTTTTGCCACTGTAGGTGAAGGCTTACCAACAGGAAAAGACCTATAGATCAACTCATTAGCTTTAGATCACAGCCTTCAGTGGTGTGGAGAAAACTATCACAATGTACTGAGGCAATTACTGCGACTGGGTCAAAGATTTTGTCAGTTACCAGCTGTGGACAAGCATTATTCATGCTACTACTCTTTAAACAAGCAAACAGTAATCATGAAGTAGATACATAAGTCTCTTGCCTGCAATTCTCTGATCTTCTTCTGGAACTGAACACTTGAATTCTGCTGTTCCTCAATTTTATTTTGCATCTGGTTAAATTTAAAGTCTTTCCTGTGAAGGAAATGTTCTTTTAATAAAAAGAAAATATGTCCAGTTAAAAACAAATAGTAAATTTGTCACTATTTTTTTTTCACATACTTCCTTAATTTTTCATCTAAATGTTGTTTATCATTCTCCAGATCCACTATGGTTTCCTGGGCAAGTTTCAAGTCTCCCTCAAGCTTTCTCTTTACTTGTTCAAGATCCATACAAACTTTTCTTTCCTGTTCTAAAGATCCTTCAACCTGTAACATAAACATATGTAAAGATGACTGATGGAACAACTGAAGAATCTGCGCCTTCTCCTTGTGTTGAACATGCTCACATGGTTCACTTGTTGCTCCAGCTTGACCCTGGCTTTGGTGAGGGTATTAACTTTGTCCTCCTCAATTTGCAGGTCATCTAGTGCCTGCTGGTGGGCTTCTTGAAGGGCCTTCTTCTCTTTGACTAACTTCACAGTAGTCTCATCCAAACCTGTCATTTCTTCCGTTAGATTTTTAACCTATTGTAAGGCAAAATACTTGAAGGTCACTATGATTTTGGCTCTTAGATAGGCTACTGATCACACACAGGCAATAAACACATTCCTAGACTACCAAAGAGAGTTAGTTAGTTGCATTATATCATCAAACTATACAATCTCCCTGCTTATATATCAACCCTCCTGAAGTCACAAAAGCAATTCTGAACTTTCATTTTAATGCTTTTTTCTATGCTTATGGTTTGGTTTTCCTGCACAACAGAGGTGACCAAATTTATCACCAGGGCCATAGATTTCCTTACACAACATCATGTTATTGTTCAAGTTGACTGCATCTTTACATCCTATATACAGTCACAGCAACTATTATTCAACATGCAAACAGCAGAAATAAAAGTACCTTGTTTTCTGTGGCATGCTTTTCCTTTTCAGCCTTGGCCAATGCCAACTCAAGGCCATCAATATCCTTCTTCAGCTCAGAGCATTCATCCTCCAGCTTCCTCTTTCTGGCTGCCAGATCAGCATTTATCTCCTCCTCATCCTGCAATTTTTCCATTACCTCCTTTATTCTTGCTTCCAGTTGTAATTTTGCTTTGATCAGCTGGTCACACCTTTCTTCAGCATCAGCCAAATTTTCATTTTCCTTTTAATAGAAAACAGAAATGTGTTTCATTGTCACACACTGGAACTGACACTTGCAGAAATCACCTGCTCATATGCAGTTGGAACATCAAATAACATAATTTCCATGCAGCCCTTTCCTGAACACTCAGACAAAACTGATGTGATCTAAGGAGCCAAAAAAGGTTTTAAATTACGTACAGTCTGAAATTGCAGCTGCAGGTCCTTTTTCTGTTGCACCAGAGTCACCATTTTATCTTCCAGTTCTTTCTTCTTGGTTTCTGATTTAGCCAGTTCCTCTTTCATTCTCTCAAACTCTTCCTTCATTGTGGTCATTTCTTTCTCAATTTCCACACTTTTTAAGAGGGGTTTTATCTTGAAATACAACTTCATCCAGGGCCAGTGCTTGACATTCATGAATGCACGGATGTTGTACTGGATGCAGAAGATGGAATCCCTGAAATCAAAGTGATCCATCAGTACTGTGAAAAAAGCACATCTTTGAGAAACCAGACCTCACAGGAGACACACACCTTCGGTCCAACATTCTTTTCAATTCAAGTCTCCTGAGGTATCCCCTGCATAAAGCCTGTGTCCGAGTGATCAGCTGTCCTAAGCAATCATCTCGCATCTCTTCCAGGACACCTAGTAAACCTGCCTTGAAGAACACCTGCAATCAAAGAACAGAGATCAGTCACTGCTAGGTTTATCTTTTAATGCAATGAAGGATTTCTCATTGTGTGGAAAAATTAAATGCTTACCTTCGTGCGTCCAAATTTGTACTGTGTATGATCTATCTCAATGGAAGACAGTAACTTTTCACACGCCTTCTTGCTATCAATAAACTGTCCTCTTGGAATGACACCAGCATTCAGAATGAGGTATCTGAAAAAAAAATAAAGGAAAAAAGCTTAACAGTTGGTATCATTTTAGTGCACAGGATGCTACAAGAACAGCTGTCACTTTGAAGTTACAGAGGAAGGCCGAGACTGACTCACACCTCCAGCCTTAAATAGAAAACCACTAAGAAGCAGGTCAGTCCAGTAGGTTCCCAGCATGTGTTACAGCCCTCACTGAGAAAGAGGGCATGGCTGGTTTGTTCTCTGGACCTGAGAGACTCTGCTCACCTGTGTCACAATCTTTTACACTGATCTAGGGGGCCAGCTCACTGGGTTAGCTGTAAATTCAAAAAATTAATGGACTGTAAGAATAGGGGAACTGCTGCAATCACCCAATCTGACCTCCTGTATAACACAGGCACACAGTCCTCCCAGTGTTATGATTAATCTAGTAGATATTTCTTCAAAAAAAAGAAATTTCAATCTTATTTAAGCCTTCAAACCTCGAGAGTGTCCCGGGTATCCACCCTCACTGTTGGAAAGGTATACTTCACTGCTACCATAACAACATCCTTTTCAGGTCCCACCCTTGGACTCTTGCTTTGAGTCTGTCTTTTAGATTACAGATTCCTGCATATTCAGAATTTTTTACACCTGTAGGTTCACTACACCCCAAACAAATCATCCATTAACATACAGTTTCATGAATTAAATTGTTTGATTTAAATCTCTCACTGCACTTGAGTTCACATTTACCCTGTAGTTCTTTTCTGAACCATATCCAGCTTCTCGCATTCCTCCTGAAGTATGTAAACCAGAATTAGACAGAGTATCTAGCCATGGACTTCCTAATCCTACACTACGAGATTATCCCACCCCCTATTCTTTTCAGTGTGCCTCTGTTTACCCATACACAAATCTGCCCACCCACATCACTGCCTTGGGAAGTCTTCTTCAGTTAGTGCTCAAAATGCCATTTCTATCCTTCTCAATGTCCCTGCTCTCCAGGATACCATGTTCAGGGCTGTAAGTGTGGTGTACTGTCTTTTTTCTTAGACATCTGACCCTACATTTGCCTTTATTCAAATACAACAAACAGATGACCCCAGCTGGGTTGCCCTAAATTTAGCAACCCTTTATAAATGTCTTATTTGCATGGCAGTTCCTAAGTTAAAATTGTTTTGTTGCCGTTTTTTTTTAATCTATAAATTAATGTAGTTAAGGTGCTGTAGAAACATTAGCCCTGTACAAAATGTACACATTGAACTGATTTAGATGTCCTACTGAAGCCTGATGTGTTTATGTAGCTAGATTTGCCAGTTGACCTTGTAATTTAATCAAAAAAGTGGTATCAGGTTTAACACAATTTCCTTTCAGTAAAGCAATTCTAGTTAAAATTATTTAAATAACATTCTTCAAACTTCTGCTAGATAGTGGTTAAATGTAGGATGTGGTATAGACCACTCCCCATATTTTTGCTGAAACATGTTTGGGTCAAATTTGAAAATTCAAGCAAAGAATACCCAAACATTCAGACGAACATGAATGAAGTGACAAGAGGTTTTGGCATACAGTATTCAGAAAGGCATTTGGGTGGGCACTGCCCACACAGACCCTGCTATTAGATATGTCGTCATACTTTCCATAGTTGTGAAATATTACAATAGTTTTTTCCTAAGAACTGTTATCACAGAAGCATAGAACGGCTTGGGTTGGAAAGGACCTTAAAGCCCATCCAGTCCCACCCCCTGCCATGGGCAGGGACACCTCCCACTAGCCCAGGTTGCCCAAAGCCTCATCCAGCCTGGCCTTGAACCCCGCCAGGGATGGGGAGGTGTTATCATTGACTTCTTTATCAAGATTCTTCTCTCAAATGAATTGGGCTCAATGCAAACACAAGAACATTATTACAGACCTCTGTTTAAAATCCCCATATAGTATCTTGTTTGGAAATCCCTTCCTGCAGATTCGAATGCCTTCCAGAACACCGTTACATCTCAGCTGGTGCAGAACAAGCTTGTGATCCATCAGGCCTATGACAGAGCAACAGGAGGATATACTGACTTTTCCAGCATTGGTCAATTGGACTTTCTGCCAATTTCTGATCTATGTTTTATGAATTACCTGGAGTCCTTGTTTCATTGGGAATGATACAACGCACAAAATGAGGATGAGTTGTTCGCAAGTTGGACATCAGCTTATTTAGATTTTCCTGTTAAAAAAAAAAAGATCACTTGCAATCTCTATATTACTTCAAGACATAATGCAAATATTCTCAATATGATTTGACTCTGACGAAAAATAAAAATTCAGAAGTTTTTATTTTCGTTTCTAGTGAATATTCTACAATCCTGTATAGGCATCAGCCAAGCTATATAATAGATACTAGCCATTGATAAACTTTCCTCTTGTCTTAAAATGAAAATATGTCCTTAGTGGTTAGAAGCTAATCATAAGAGCTGTTAAACAGGATGAGGATGGGAAGGAATGAATGATATTCCAGGATACCAATTGTGGTCTTTCTTGATCAAACGAGCTGTTGATCACATTAATGAATGGGTTGATTTGTTGTTTTTATTATTTACATATATTAGTTATGTATATTCAAAAGAGAATTGAGACACAAAATCAATGTTTGCCTATGACATCAGAAGTCACCTGCTCTGCAGGATAGCTGTTGTTAGCATTGCATTTCTTTAACCATCTCCTGCAACAATTAAATAGTCTGAGTACAGCCCACGTCACAGCCAGGCGGGTGCTGCACTCCTCAGCCTGGCAGGAAGGCCTGAGCCTGTTCCTGGCCCCATGATACAGATGTGTCACAGCAGCATCAAGCAGCTGCAACACGTAATTTGTGTTGCCAACTCTGACTGCAAGGCACTGGTTGCCCTATACTTAGAGAAACACATCCTGCAAGAAACCAATCACAGCCGAATAAGGGAAGGATGCTGTTAGCACCAAAGGTCAAAGCCAAGACAGCCTTTGGGTTGCCTTGAAACTGTGCAACCTGATAAAAGCACATTGCTTCCCTTCTCCACCATTATCCCACTGGACCTCAGCAGCAATGCGGAATTCAAATTAACCATTACCAGATCCCTAAGGCAACCTTCCAGAATATTGTACGGCAACACAGAAAGTGGGAATGGTGAACTAGTGCAGACAGGCCTGACGAGACTGCCTGCTCAGCATTTCCTGCAGCTGGCCCGTGCTGTGCCACACCTACCCGAAAGAGGACAGAGACAGCTTGGAAGGAAGAGCCCTTTTTCTTGGTTCCTTTCTTCTTAATACAATCACCTTCACCTGGAAAATGAGATGCCAGTCCAAATGAGGTACTGCTGTAGATCCCTTTGACAGCTTTATAATTGTGCATGTAATACATAGAGCACAAATACTGACTCAACGCTAATTCAAGTCAGGTGATAGCTACAGCTGGAAACACCAGACAGGAGACATAATCCTTAATCTTACCTTCATCTATGGAAGCAAAAGTGGCATAAAGATTGCATAAAATTTTCATAGATGATTTCTGGTACAGCCCCACAACAGTTTCATTCAGGGGGTCTTTGTTCTTCTCCAGCCAGCCAGAGATGTTGTAGTCCACCGTGCCAGCATAGTGCACCAGGGAGAAGTGGGCCTCAGCCTTGCCTTTGGCAGGTTTGGGCTTCTGGAAGTTGTTGGACTTGCCCAGATGCTGGTCATAGAGCTTGTTCTTGAAAGAGGTGTCAGTTGCCTTGGGGAACATGCACTCCTCTTCCAGGATGGAGAAGATGCCCATGGGCTGAATAGAGAGATGTTTTCAAATAAGATGAATTCAAGTTACAATAATAGGGAGTGAAAGAAATCCTAAAATTAAAGTACTGGAGACATTTTGTAGACAATTAGCTTGGGAGGAACGGGTAAGAAAGTTTTTTGTAAACAGCTGGCAAGATATTCAAAAGCACCAGATTTTCATAAACAGGGTTTTGAACTACCTAGGCATTGTCAAGAAAACAAAGAAAGCCAAGCGAAAACTGTGCAGTAACTTCCTGGAATACAGTAGTGACTCTTCCTTAGCCAGAAAGAGAAAAAAGCAAGCAAACATCAGGCTTTCTAACATCCAAATTTAACTGAGAGGAAAACCTGAGGAGGAACCAATATGCAAAGACAGAAGATAACTGTGGTAAATATGACAATGAAATGACAAATTTATAATGCTGTGGGAGAAAGAAAGACAGAAGAGAGAAACAAAAGCAATGTGTTTTCAGAAGGCAGAATACATTTCCAGCCAGTGGACAATTCATCACAACGGTTATGTTTAAAGGAAGGGAGGAGGTGAAGAGACCTGGAAGCTCCACAGAGAGGGTGTACTGAAGGCACTCAGTGCAAACATTCTAGAGAACTCCTTACAGATCCGATTTGTGTGATTGCACAAGATGCGTAAGAAACTCACCTTTTCTATAAGCTCAATGCAGGCAGCCAGGTCCATCCCAAAGTCAATGAATGTCCATTCAATTCCTTCCTTCTTGTACTCCTCCTGCTCCAGCACGAACATGTGGTGGTTGAAGAACTGTTGCAGTTTCTCATTGGTGAAGTTGATGCACAGCTGCTCCAGGCTGTTAAACTAATATTTCAGTAAATATGTTAATATTGTTAAACTGACTCCAATCAATTTATTTCTGAGATATGTCAAGGCAAGGTCAGCCAGACTATCCCCAAGGGGTTTTGATAATAGCATAAGGGATATATCATGGGTGGTCCAGGCTTATAGGGAAGTTGTGCTGGGCAGCACATGGTTGATGTAGCCTGCATTGGCAATGTTTGTGGTGACCCTAAATTGTCACTAAATACAGACTCTGTGGGGAGGGAGACAGCAGCTTTGTGGCTATGCTTCTGACATTTCTCTTACAAAGTGGGTGGTGGATCTACAAAGGCAAAAGCAGCTTCAGAGAGATTTGCCCTGTTCTTGAGGGCTGCATTGGGGTGAGGAGGAAGAAAGGTCAGAAAAGACAAACAAAACGAAAAAAAGCATTTAAAGACAGCCAGAAGTCTGAGAGTGCTATGTAAAACCAAACCTCAAAGATCTCAAAGCCAGCAATGTCTAAGACTCCAATAAAGTGCTGTCTGGGCAGCTTTGTATCCAGCTGTTGGTTGATGTACATCACCATCCACAAGAAGAGCTTCTCATAGACTGACTTGGAAATGGCACTCACTGCCTGGTGCACCTGCAGGGAGATTGTTCACAGGGCTGCGTCAGGCACAGGGCGTCACCAGAGGAAAATGCCCCTCTGCCTTGCACAGCTACTATCACAGCCCACAACAGGCACTAATAGCCCTTCATGGTCCTGACCATCCTCAGCTGTGACCTGCACCCACTCCTGTCCCTTCGGGAGAGAATGCTCCCCGCTGCTCCCTGACACTCACCTGGTCCACTGTTTGGCCCTTCAGGACATATTCATTTCCCACTTTCACCCGGGGATAGCACAAAGCTTTCAGCAAGTCTGCTGAGTTCAGGCCCATCAGGTAGGCTGCTTTGTCAGCCTCTGTAAAACAAACAAACAAAAAAAAAAAAACCTGAAAGACCTTCTTCTTAGCTGGGACAGACAGAATGGTTTGGAGCCAGCCAGTGCTTACTCTAAAACCTGGCAAACTGGTTAGTTCTACCCTATCCTCAAAGCTTAACCAACCTTCTCATTTAGTTTTCCAAACAGCCTTGTGGGGCTGGTCTTCATGACTGAGAGGCTACAGCAGCCCCAACAGGTGTGGTAAAACCAGTGAGTGCACTGATGATAGGACAACACAGTGGTTTCCCCTTCAAGCCACTTCGCCACAATGTCACCCAAGCAGAACAGGGCTGGATCTGTTACCAGAAACTGGCAAACACCACAGTAACGTTTCCCAGGCACAAGTTCCCTCAGGAGACCCATCAGGAATAAAGTGGATGCACTAAGTGACTCTATAGGAGGTGATAAATTGAAGGTTGAACCACCTTTTCATCAAGGAACAACTGCTTCTTTCCTGGAAGACTTCTTGCATTTTCAGTGAAAAATCATATGAAAACAGTCGGAAACACGTCTCTCCAATCCATGAAGGTATTACCTTCTGTGCCATCTGGCTCTGCCTGCTCCTCACATGGTTTCTGCTTGAACTTCATGTTCCCGTAGTGCAGGATTGCCCCTGTCAGTTTGTAAATCCCCATTTTCTCATCGGGGCTGAAGCCCAGAATGTCAATGGCTGCCTGCACACCGGACAGATCAGCTGATTACGATGGTGGTGACAGTAAAAGCGATACTGTCTCTCCTTGCTAAAGGTACTCACATCTGTGGCAACAAGCTCCTCCTGGTCATCAATGCTGGCCACAGAAATCTCTCCTTGGCTGATGAAGGGGTAGTCGTATGGGTTGGGTGTGACGAGGAGCATCTCTGAAAAGCAAACAAAGGAGTGAGAGCCAGATCTCAGCAGTGAAAATGACCAAGGGCTCAGCAAGGTTTCACAGGCTCTTGTTTCCTTTCGCATCCCCAAACTCTCTGTTTTCTATTAAGAGACAAGACAGAGTAAAGCCATTCATCTGCCTTCCACTGGCCAAGCAGAAGGTTCCCGGGCAGGTTCTCAGTCCTACCAGTTTAACATGTTGTGAACTGGGAGCTGAACATTCAGCATGGGCAGACAAGGAACAAGGGCCATCCAAAGAAACAGCTTTTAAGAAAGATACTTTTAGGTAAGACTCATACGTGCTTTTTCTCAAACATGACACACACTAATCCATCCTGAACGCCTCTTGCACTCACTGGGCTTGTGTGCTGGCGCACGTAGGTTATACAAACACGTGTGTTTATCTCCACCTAACTGAGGCTAAATTTCACAACTCATTTTCAGTCCTCAATCCTACGGCAGAGTAAGAGAAGTGAAGGTGTGCAGATGTGCAGTGGGGCTGTGCAGTGTGCAGGAGAGGAAGCCCTCCCTACACTGAAGGTAAGTCCCTCTGTGTCCTTGCACAGACGTGCAGTCCCCTGGCACACAGCTGTCCTCTGGGAAGGGAGGTGAGGTGGTAAATGTCAGGAGGGCACAGAGCGGGAACATGGGGGTAGGGGCTCCAGCCTGGGAAATATTCTGTGGACAATTGAGAGGGATGGGCAGAGTGGAGTGAGGATGAGTCCAGGGGTTGAGTGTGTGGCAAAAGGGTTTGGGATAGATGCCGGGCATGGGTAGGGTATGCCTGGCAGTGGGGAGGGGGAAAAGGCTGATGGGGCTATACTGGAAACAGGGAAGAACTTTTGCCCATATGATGAAGACTTCAGATAGATGGTTTGTAGATCAGGATATCTAGCCATCCTGCACCCAGGGAATTTCTCACCTTTCTGCTGAAGACTATTCACAGATTCTGGCCCATGTATGTTGGACTTTGCACACCAGCAAGAACAGCAAGGTGTACAGAAGAGTAAATCAGCCACTCCTGCACCTCACCTGCACATAGCTTGTATTAGAACTTCCCCAGGGAAGATAAATTGGAGGTGGAGTAAAACCCCAAGTGCAACACCATTATACAGAGATAGAAGTGCTGTGTACAGCTTTGGCAACCCAGTCATCATTGATGCTCAAATGCAGATGACATAAATAAGCACATGATCAAAGCTTCAGTGCTGTACACAGCCCAAGGCACCTGACAAACGGGGAAGCTGGGTGCTTGTGACACATGGCACCGGACCCTCCGTCACTGAGCTGGCATATTTAGGGAAAAGTTTCCCATACTGATTTTACTGTAAAATGTCACCAGGTGATGGCTGTCCTTACCAAGCAGTTCAGGCTTCTTATTGGAGAGGATCTGGTAGAAGATGTGGTAGCTTCTCTCAGCTTTCAGCTGGAAAGTGACTCTTGACTTTTCCAGCAAGTCTGTAATATGTATGCACAGATAAATTTTTCAAGTTCTTCTTTACTTTATAGTAAAGCAGTAAGCCCCCCTCATTTACTCACAGGTCTCAATGTCACCAGAGGCCAGTTTTCCAGAGGTACTGAAATGAATCCGAATGAATTTACCCTGGCAAGCAGACAGAAGGTAGTGGTCAGTGCAGCATTCTCAGGGTAACACACCAGAGTGTTTTTGCTCTCTTGAATCTCAGTGACAGCTTCTCCAAATCAGTCTGAATTATGTTAGATATTCAAAGGTAGATAAAGGGTACAGTTTGTTGCAGCCTACACAGCTATGAGCATGAGACAGCTGTAAACACACTAGCATCTGACAACCAACCAAAAAATTCAACAGCAAGAACATTTCTCCCAGTCTAGTGGCTCCCAGTTGCAAGTAACAAGCAGGCAAACAGGATTAGAAATGCAGGAGGGCAGAGAGAAACACAACGACTCACAAAGCGCGAGGAGTTGTCGTTTCTCACAGTTTTGGCATTCCCGAAGGCCTCCAGCAGCGGGTTAGTGCTGACGATTTGATCCTTGAGCATACCCTGTGAGAATATTTGAATAATTACGGAAAAACACCATGGGCTATGTGGTAGGAAAAAGTGACTACACTGCAGCTTGCCTGATTACATGTGCAACTATGTGCCCTTTGTTTCAGCTGGGTGTAAATGGTAAACAATTTTTCTCTTATTCAGAATTTCTCCCACAGTCAGAGCTCTCTTCTCTCTGCCACAAGGACAGACTGGCCTGTGTGTGAAGAAACTGGAGCTTCTGATTCTTCCTCGATACCAACCTCCCAGACTCACCTTCAGTCCAGATAAAGCCACACCTCTGCAGTGACAGCGACAGCTCTGGTGGCCTGTATCTGTTGTGGTCCTAACTGCATATCAGCCTCTGGTCTTACTGCCTTTTGACAGTGTGGCTGAAGCTAATAAAAGCCATTTCATATTTTGAGGTAAATGTTTGTCACCAGTGCCGTCCACAGCCACAAGCTGATAACATCCCGAACTGCCCCTCTGCCAAGCCCTTCTTCCTCACACCTTCATCCAGGACTCCTTCTTGGCTAGGTCCCCACTGGCTGCAATTGTTGCAAAGTACTGGATGACACGCTTTGTGTTCACTGTCTTCCCTGCACCGGATTCTCCGCTGTTGAAAGAAAGCACAGAGCAAAGAATTATCTGCCCACTTTCTGTTGGAGACAAAGTTCAAAGCGATAGATATACTTACGTGATCAGGATAGACTGATTTTCACCATCTGTCAAAAGGGAAAAACAACTGCAGTC
>NW_010108445.1:0-23830 GCF_000699245.1 Pterocles gutturalis | reverse complement strand
GTAGGGAAAAGTGCTGGTTCTCAGGTAACTCATGGCCCAGTGTCCATCAAAGGGAAAGAAACAAAATCTCTGCAAGCCAGACTGAAAAGATGCATGGTCTTGTTCTCCTCCTTTCTTCCCCTCCCTGTACTCAACTCTTCTCTCCTTCACCTTTGCTCCATCCTGCACTCTCCTCTTTGCTTCTGTCTTTACCATTCTTTCCCTTTATTACTATTTAATATGGGACAGGACTTGATTCAAACTAAAACCATCTATTTTGGTGAAAATATTTCTTCCAGTTCTGCTCTGAACCTACCAGCTCTTGTTTGAAGCCACATACTGGTGTGCTGACTAGGGACTTCCCAGACAGTGTGTCCAATCCAACTGCAACTGCCCGTTGCAGTGGTTCCTGTCATGGTGCTTTGCTTTGTACTTAGACCAGAAATACAGACCATCTGCAGTACAACCACACAGCATTTCAAAAATAAAAAACCTATTTCAGGAGACAGGGAAAACTGTCCGGAGCTGGTTTTGCATCACCTAGAGATAAAACAGGCACATCTAATTCCACAGCACAATAGTTGGAGACAATCTGCAACGTTACACAGAACTAGGAATTGGGGCAGCACACTGTAAGAGACGGTAAAACAACTGAGCCCACGGCAGATAAGGAATGGCATCTGGCAGCAGCAGTGTTTCTGACACAGCTTCTTTCATTGAGTCTGGTCAAAAGAGAAAAGCTCACCAGTCAGCATGAACTGATAGGCGTTGTCAGAGATGGAGAAGATGTGTGGAGGGGCCTCCTGGCGCTTCTTGCCTCGGTAGGCCAACACCACCTCCGGGTTGTACACCGGCAGCCACTTGTAGGGGTTGACAGTGACACAGAAGAGACCCGAGTAGGTCTGCAGGAAAAAAACAGATCAGAAGAGTCACTGAAGTCCATCTCCTGGCAGCTGGATTTTCTCCTTCGCCATGAGAGGGAACTTACATAGATCATCCAGGAGCTGTAGCGGTCCTTGAGGTTGTAGAGAACAGCAGGTTCATGCAGGTGAGTCAACATGGCCACATCCTCAATTCTGTCAAACTTAGGGGGGTTCATGGCATACACATCATCAGGTTTGACAGTAATCATCTGTAATTCAGAAAGAAAGAGTTAACCTTGACTCAGCAACTCTCGATGTTCCTTCTGTGCAGACACACCAGAGACACAAACACAGGGAAGTAATAACAGCTGTAAGGCTGCTCTAATTCAGATTTAGCTTTCTGTTTAACTGTGCAAAACAAGATATGGCTATTACAGGGCAGCCACTCTTGCCAGCCAGGAACTCTACAACACTGGCAAATGTACAGGACGTAAATTCACCATCCTGGAATTGCTACAACCACACAGACAGAATGTGTGCTGGACCAGATCTTCCTACACATTATTGCTTCTTATGAACTTCAGGTCATGCTGCTGCTAGTGGCTCTAACAGCCAGGGACACAACTGCTGGCCCGTCTACCTTTCAGCCTCCAAAACTCACACTGCACAGTGCTGGAGGGACAGGGCATTCACAGCACAGGATTCATCAACAGCAAACCCTTCCTTAGAACAGATTTGTTCCACTCCTGCCTGCTGCTGTTCATAATTAAGCAAAGGCTCTAGCCACAGCAAACAGCACTGTCTACTGGGCTCACATCGTGGGTGACCGTCCTGTCACACAGCCGGAGCCTGTGGATATGTTTGGGGCTGGGGAGCAGATGTGCAGGAAAGCAGATGTACACAGATGGCAGCAGCTTATATTGGCCACACCGAACCATGAAGGAGCTGGAAAATCCCATTGTCATTTCTCCAGACGGCTTTTCCTATTGCTTTTACCCATTGCTTTTTGCTGTAATTGCTGCTTCCATGGACTGCTCCAAGCTGACTAGTCCCGTTTAGGGAGAAACAGCATTACTGCAATCATATTTGATTCAGAAGGATTGAACACCATTTCCAAGCTTAGGTTCTGACTAGTGGAATGATCTTGGGCTTCTTTTGACAAAGCAGGAATTACAAGCAACGGTTTTCAAAAGCAGCTTTCTGACGTATGTCCCTAAATACCTTCCTAAAGCATTTGAACACTTGAGCAATTAGGATTCACAGAAAGTCTCCGTATAGCATAAGAGATCATGCATTAACTGCTACTCACAGGACGTATCTGGGAGACACTATAGTGGTTTCTAACATAATGTCAGTTCAGCGCTCAGAAGAGGGCAGGAAGCTCTAGAATATTACAAATTATTAGAAAAGAAAGGGAGAAAAGAGAGTGTTATGTAGGATGTGTCTGTGAGTTCATTCACACCTTCATTACTTATCGTACCTCCTAGAAAGGATATAGTTGTACTAGAAACGATCCAGAGAAGAGAAACAAAGATGGTCCCAGGTATGAATCAGCTTTTCTATGAGGAGGGCATAACTTGATTGGGATTTGAGGGTGAAAAGGAGATATTTTTGAAGTTTGCAAAGTCAGGAATGGCAGAGACAACCATGGCCAGAGCAAGGAAGAATTAGTCATGTTTTCTCCTTGTGAAAAAATAAGCAGAAATTACCAGGCTGCATGTTGCAGAAAAAGGAAGCATTTTACACGTACTCCAATTGTAAACTGGGGAGATCCTTCCCACAGGACACTACAGAGGCAAAAAGCCCAAACAGGTATAAAAAAGCCAGCCAACAGGAAAGCAGGTCCTTGTACCCAGCAGCCTGCTGCAGCCTCTGCCCAGTCACATACTGGTGACTGCTGGAGGTTGAGGGTGAACCAACGGGTGACTGCTTTATTCTTAATTTGCTTTATTCTTAAAAATCTGGTAGCGCCTACTGTCAAGATGTTGGTTGAGGTGGTTCTTACAAAAGTTATCAGGACACAAGTTGCTAAGACATTTCAGCGTTTTTGCAAGATTAACACCTTGGAGGCTCCTCTAGGAGGCTGTTTGCAGCCAGTGACAACGATAATAATCTCACACACAAAGGGGACTTTCAAAGTAGCTGCCTGCTGTGCTACCAGTAAAGGAAGGAATTTAAAAGTGGATATGTCAGTGTTAGGTGAGAAAGGGTTAAAAGCAGAGGTTGAGGAAAGCTAAGACTGGCAAGGCTACAACCCAACCTGTTTCAGAGCACTGCCTGATCTTTACAGCCTAAACCAAGAACAATTATCCAATGGATACCTTCATCTTAGCATCCAGAGCAATATCGTCCTCTGGAGGCTGTGTTGGTCCCAGTCAGAGGGCAGGGCAGATGCTGAGCAGGGAAGATTTCTCACCTGAGCTAGTCTAGTGTTCTCTGTGTTCCTTGTCCTCCCTAGCAGATGTCCTGGGCCCTCAGCAGGGCAGGGAGGAGGGCCAGGAGGAATGAACTTACTCTGCCATCCTCCGTCTCAACAGTTATCTTCCCATCCTGTGCAGCCTTGATCTTCCCTTTGGTGTACTCCACCTCAGGGTCAGCCACAAAGCAGTAGGTCTTGGAGTCAAACGGCTGGTTCTGGGCTTCCATTCTCTCCTTCTCTGATTTGCGCAGGTATGGTGCTGCCTCACCAAAAATCTCCATGCCAGCGTCTCTGCTCATAGCTGAAGCTGAAAGACAGACCAGTCCCCTGTGTGGTCCTTAGAGTCGGGCAGAGCGTAGCTGAACATCCAACAGCCCTCCCAAGCTGGGTACCTGAACACCCTGCCCATCTCTCAGCTGGAAGGAGGCATTTGCCTTTCAAAGCTGGAATGTACAAAAGCAGCGAAGAAGAGCTGCCACCCTTCACGGCCCCAAGGAAAGGGGATCCATGCCCAAAGGAGAGGGAGGGTTCCCGGGGGAAGTGTGGCAAAGGAAGGGATCTCTGAAAGATTCACACAGTCCTTAGTAAGACTGAAGCCCTGAAGCCTGTTTTTCTTCCAGTTCTCCTCTCCATTCATTATTTCTCCCAATCCATTTTAACACAGAGCCTGTCCGACTCCTCTGGCAGGCAGCTGTGGGGGACAGGAGTGGACACGTGCCATGGCCCATCAGAGCAGCTCATGCAGGGGAGAGAACAGGACCCTGCCCACACTGAGTGCAAGGGAAGAGCCAGCTCCTGCCAGCCTGGGCAAGCTATTAGTTTTTATGCCTTAAATTCTCACCTTAACAATCAGTCAACAGAAAGAAGGAAGGAACGGGCTGACATCTCTGATCTCTGAAAGAGAAAGAGCAGAAGGTCAGACTCCAGCTAAGCTACAGCCTCTCCAAAGGCCCGATACCTCTCACTTACAGACTGCGAGCGATCACTCCAGTTGAGGACCAGGGAAGTAAACCGCAGGTACCAGTCCTTCCCTACCCAAGGAATGGCCCAGCAGGGACTCAAGAGCACATTTCCCACCGCAGTGCTGCAGCCTCGCAGAGCTCCAGGCACGGGGAGCAGCACCTGCGGCAGGAGCCCTCCGCCCCGCTGCAAGTCGGTCACAGCACGGCGACGAGATCAGCCGGCGATCAGGAGCCACCAACAAGGGCTTTCTCCCCGACAGCTTTTATAGGCTCAGCCCTTCCCTTAGCTCGGCCCCTTCCCTATATTTGGAAGGGAGGGATCAGCACTCCCACCTGCTCCCCAGTTCGTGTTTGTTTTCTGCCATATACAGTATGTAAAGAAAGGAACCACTCTTTTCTCCAATTTTAGTAACTCTGGGACCTAACTGTGGTTTGTTGACTCTTTATTGTGAGAATTTCCTCTAGTGGGAACACTCTCTCCTGCCAGCTACGACCACGGCCGGCACTTCACCTGCTCTCACCTATATGTCAAAGAAATAATAGTCCAGAGAGACCTGCCCCAGCGCTCCCACTCTGGGAGTCTGGGCAGGGTTGCACAGTGGCAAGGAAATGCAAAGCAGCTACCCATGGGGTGGAGGGCAAGGCCACAGGAAGGGAAAAAGTTGATAAGGATTCCCATAGGATCAGTTACGGCAATTCTCGTGGTTTCCCATCACCGCATGGGTCAGGGCAGACAGGAGGAGAGGCCGTGACTGAAGTCCGATGTGACAAACCATGGCAAAATAGAGGCTAATCAGAAAGAACAACACCTAAATCTAGTCAGTGATGGATGTTCCATGAATGCCAAACCCTGAATATGCTACAGAAATTTAGTTTCAAACACCGCTTTGGCTGCCTAGGATGTTCATGACCCTTGCTGCCAAAAGGAGCTGCAGAAGCCATGTCCCACAGTGCCATCAGGTTCTCAGACACAGGTGATGGCAATTCCCAGGTGAGAAGGATAATTGTAAGGGGACATAGTAGCCACCAAAATGCTGGGCACTAGCCACCTTTCCATGCCAGCTAGGACAGTGCAGCTCTGCTCAATCCTGAGCACTTGTGACCCAAAGCACCACTTTCACGTGAACCCCTGTGGCTGTAGGCTCGGCCGTGGCTGGGGAAAGGCAGAGCTGTGTCTGAGGAGAAGTAGGCTGTGCAAGGACACGCTGCACCTATGCGACTCCTGCTTGGGCAGCACAGACCGAGGATTGGCAGCAAGGCACGGGCAGCACAGGCTCAGACACCCCTCTCCCTTTCCCAGAGCAGGGTTGCGCCACTGACAAACCATCACTGAAAGAATCTGCTTCGAGCCTACGTGTGTGCTCTGAAAAGCACAGGAAACCAGTGGGAATTAGCAGGGAGAAAAATTAAAAGGTAGAAAAATTCTCCAGCTCTGTGGGATAGGTTGGGGGTCAGGCAGGACCCGGAGCTGAGCTTTCCCATCTCAGGGCAAAGCACCACGACCAGCAGGCAGCACAAGCCAGGCTTCTGCTGGGTTACTCTCTTTCTGGCCTGACAACCTGTGTTCTCCGTTGCACATTTTCAAGAGATAAAACCCTCACTGACTCTTGCAAAACTCTTGGAAAGCTGGCTCATAAACTCTTGCAAATGGGATATTAAACTCCCTCAGGCTAGGGTGGGCTTCAAATGGAGGTCTCCCAGTCCCAATGCTCCATTTGGTTGGTACGGAGCAGACAGGCAACGGCTGCAGACTGAGCTCACCGGGCAGGGCAGGCGAGGACAGCAGCTGGCAGGAGCGATGGTAGCCTTCATGCCTGCACAGACAGAGGCAGCTCCTGGTGCATGAGCAGAAGGGTCTCCTCCACCCCAAGTCATCCTGTCTGTTTTGGTCGTCTTCTGTCACTGATCAGTATCACCCATTCGCCCTCCATGCTGCACGGATACTCACCCAGGGCTGCAGCACCAGCCTTCCCTCACCAGAACAAAGCCTATGGGACTTGGGTGAAGCCAGAAGCCTGTCCCAAATAGCTCCTGCCCCACCCAAAGCACCCCTCCCAGCTGGAGCACCCTGGGGCACCTGCTTCTGCAGCATGGGGGACGTTACCGCATCTTTCAGACGCAGTGGCTGGCCCTGCTTGTGCTGGCGCAAGGAAAGCTGACCCCATGGTCTTGCAGAACTGTCACTGTCACTAGTGTTTTGACAAACACATCGCATGTTGACCTTAATTTCATTTAAAGTCACTAAAAATGGACACCATCGCCACATATCTCATGAACCATGAATTCCCAGAATCCCTCTAAGCCTGGAGGATGAGGGAAAGCTTTTTTTAGCAAACATCCCCTGTGATCGGCCCTTTGAACTCAACACAGTGGATGTTCCGAGTGTCTGCAAAAAGCTGACACAAACCAGACTATCAGCTTGGGGCTTTGTCCTGATTGTAAATTGTCTGTGTGGCTTGGACAGGACTTTTCCTGCTCCCAGGCATGCCCAAAAGCCAGGGGGCCAGACCCTACTCCCCACGCCCAGCTGCTCCGAGCCACAGTGGCACAGAGGCAATGATGGAGGCAGTGATGCTGCCAGCAGCCTGGAAGGTGGCTGTCGGACAAGCTTCGAGCCTGCACTGTCCCTCTGCTGCTGCAGGGCAGCTGGAGTGCTAGAGGCACGGCCCAACGCCTGCAGGTCAGTGTAGGCAGCAGTGGTAGAGTTGGGGCTACTGGGTCTTTCGAACAACCATCTGCTCTTATGGGGCACTGGAAATTCCTCCAGTGAAGGCAAAAGGTCTAATTAAAGAGCTTATAAGTAAATCTGCTGGGCTTTTTTCTCAGAAATAGACATTATCCAGAAATAAGCACTCTACAAAAGCCAGAGGCTAGTGTCACACCCTCTGCAGAAAGCTGCTATTTCAGAAGTCCTAGGTATGAAAAAGAGCTGGAATAAAATACACCGGTTACACTGCATCAAGTTGCAACTAAACTAAATTACCAGCACAGCTAAGCCTTCTGTGACACCAGGAATGGTGCTCCTTGCTGCATTCCTCCCAGTGTTCACCAGCTTCTGGTTTCACTTACTTTCAGCTTTCCTGAATACAAAAGGAGTGGGCTGACATTTTCCCTGCCAGATGTCCACAGTGAAAGTTTTCCTGCAGAGTTCAGCAAAATACATCCACAATTTCCGAGACCAAGGCTTGGAGCGTGTGCACTGCAAGGAGCTGCAGGGGGCACATCCCACACACGCACAGCCGAGGGCAGGCCAGGATCTTTTCAACAGAGCAAACGGACCCAAAACCAAAATGAAGACCACAGGATCAGTGCTGATACCAGACTGTGCCACACCGATCTCCCTGCAAAGCCCTTCTCTGTGATTTAGTCTCTAAGGTCATCCAAGCCCAGGCACCAACCTGGGATCCAGCATGGGACGACCCGCTGATCTCCCAGCCCTCCTTCAGAGACCTCACAGTGTCTCCACCACACGCTGGGCTTGCCCCTCTTTTCCAGGGACACCTCCCAGGCTGATGAGCAGCTTTGTGCCTCATGTCACGGACCCAGGCGTGGGTGCAGGGGGTAGGTCTGGCACCCCTGAGTCAGACGGACTCCTCAGACCAGCTCCCCATGAGTGCGGTGGGCAAGGGAACAGTGCCAGGTCTCCTCTGCCCTGCAGCCAGTGGGACCTGGGCAGGCGAGAGGCTCATTAGCCGGCTGAGGCTGAACCCAGGAGTCACAGCTGGCAGTGGGACATCTGGTGCATCTGTCCCAGCAACTGGTGGGAAGACCCAGAAAGGGCTGGAGGGTCCACAGCTTGCTGGAGGACCTACAGCAGTGCACACCAGGGTGCTGGTCACTCCCAGTAAGTGGGGAACATGAGGGGGCCAAATGCCAGCAAATTACACCTCAAGTTCCACAGTTATGTCGTGACGGCTCCCACATAACCCCAGCCATGTGACAACGAAATGTCTAAGCGCCAGCAGGCCATGTCAGAGGACGTGGGAGCCAAGGGTGTTACACAGAGTGGGCAACATTGATCCCCAATATTTTCTGAAAAAAAAGCACAGGATGCATATTTCTTGGCCTCACAAGAGCTGGACAGGGAAAAGTAGCCTTTTTGTTTCACTTGTTGAATGCCTGGATCTCTTTTCTCAGCTCAGAGCTCTGGACTCCTTGCTCCTCTGGCCTCAGTGCTATCCCTGCCTCTCCCCCACCACCATGTCATCAGTGGCAGAGCCAGTAGGATGCTCCTGCAAACAGGCCAACGGTGCATGGGGTGGGACACGGGGGCTGCTGGCTCACACCATGGTACAAGATCGTCCCTTGTGAAGAAGCACTGACACCATCCCACCACAGCCAGGACTGCCACAAGCTCTGCTGCTTGGTGTTTGGGCAGGCGTGAAATGATATCCCAGGAAAAGATTAAATTTAGGGTGAGTCCCAGGCCAACAACACCCTGCTTCAGCTTCTCGCAGGCAGAAGACAGGGAAATACTTTCCTTTGCTACCAAAACCTCCCTAGGGCACTGCAGAAAGGCCCCAGGGCACACACGAAGGTGCACATCTACTTGCAAACAGCCGTGGGGAACAGCAGCTGCAGATCTATCTGTTGCTCCATGCTGCTAACATCATTCGTAGACAGAGCCGTCCTGAGGTGAAGGTTACAAGGGTGCTGTCACAGCGCGCTGCATTGCCTTGCAAGGCTCTCTAGTCCTGGTGTTGCCAGGGAGCTTTTATTAATGCCCTGCATTCAGATAAGGGCACCCATGGCTCAATATACCCCCACAAATTAAAGGTGGATTTACTGGCTGGTGTCTATCTATTTTTGCACAAAGAACTTTGGGAGAACAAGGAGGTTTTGTAAGCTGTAGCTAAGTTCCCTGGCATGCTGAAGGAACCTACTTTATTAAACTAGTAATACACAGCTTAAAACTCAGAATGAGCTGGCTCTTGCACAGAGACAGATGCAACCATCCCCGCCCAGGTCTCTCCAGCACAGATCCTCATACTCCCAGGAACACGTACAACTGATGCAGAGCTGCTAGAAGTCAGGGGCTAGATATTCCATGACCAGCATAGCTTGCTTTAAAAAAATTAGTTTCCATTTGAACCAAACCAAACCTTTTCAATCCTCTTCTAGGGGGGGAATAGTTAGCTTTCTGCTTTTCTTTTTAAGCCAACAAACCTAAGAGCAACCCAGTAAAACCGATCTGCTTATCAGTTCACATCTAATAGCAAGGACTGTGGCCATTCCGCCCATAGCACAGCCCAGAATATCTGATTGACTAAGCATACACTCAGTGTCCCAAGGCTGGGGAGCTCCTGAGCAGCCCCAGCTCACGCTGTGCTTGAGCCACAGTTCCTGTTTCTTCCAGATGAGCACCCTACACCAGCAGCAGGGACTGGAAAGCCTTGGCTGCAACTGGCAACCTCAGGGCATCGTGGCAGGCTCTTCACAGCTCTGCTTGACTCCTCAGCAGTACGCGTGTCGCTTGTTTTACCTGACTGAATATACGCACCAATTTGCAGGCAGGTGGCAAGGAGCTCCACCTCAGCCTTCAGCTCCATCCTGGAGTTCACCAAAGAGCACGTGAGTCCCCTCACTCATCCCCCAGTCCTGGTTATGGGCTGACAGGAGCATGTCCTTGGAACGCGGCGTCAGTGCTTGGACTATGTAAGTCTGATGAAGCGAGAAAAGGCCCAGAAAATGTAGATATTTGCAAAGTTACCGGAGAAAGGGAGAAAGAGCTACAGTATATCAAATTACACACAGCCTTGACCTAAGACAGGGATGAGGAAGACTTGGCTTTCCTATAGCTACCAAGCAGCAAGGATTAAATGGTGCTGGGTGGCTGCAGGAGGACGCCAAGGTTCAGCCAGCTTTCTTCAATGGCCAGGCTTCTTTGCCACCGAAGCTCAGTGCCACTGGCTGCAGTTTCTGAAGGACCACCACAACAACAGCCATGCTACCACGGCTTGCAGTGCTCTCTGGTGCTGGCCAACAATGCTGTTTGGTCTGTCACTGCCAAAATGCCAACAAGCAGGACTGGCTGCAGCATTTCTATTAGCACTGAGGAGCCTGAACCCCGACTGCTTCAGGAGCCTGAGTCTCCATCAGCTGAACCCCTGTGTGAGCAGCACAACAGTGCTCACCTCAGAGGAGGGAGTCAGGGAAAAGCAATAGCGCCAGGAGTTGCCTAGAGGGATGCAGGGCATGTGGCAGCCACGGTGCAGGAGACACGAGCAGAGTGACAACCACATGGCCAAGGGTCAGCTCAGGTGCACACCTCGGTTTTCCATGCACCCCACTGTTGCCGCCAAGTCTGTCCCATTCCTTGGCCTCGTGCTTTTGGAACCCTCTGCACAACCTCCTCTAGTCTGAACTTAAGCCTGCTGTGCCTGCAGCAACCTCCCCGCTCCCTCCCTGTACCCCCAAGTCCCCAGGAAGCGGGACCCGATACACAAAGGCAGCTTCCAATCAAGGAGCCAGTGCAACAAGCACAGAAAAGCTGTCCTGAGCTCTGCAGTCCTCTTCCTTGCCCTCTCTTACTGTTCTTGCAGCTTGCTCCTCAGTCAAGCTGCCTGGCTCGTGCTCTGGAGTGGACTAGGAGTGCTCCTGAGGTTGCTTCTGTCTCAAAGAAGGTGCTGGTACAAACCTGTGCTGAGCGGAGCACGCCTGGCGACTGCCCAGCCAGCAACCCAGGAGCACCCTGCAGACCCCAGGCCAGCAAGCTTCTAGTTGAGAGACTCATCAACCCCCGGAAGCACAGGGGCCCAGCTGGCACCATTGGAAGTGTTTGCTGAATACAAGCGCTCAAGGAATGCCAAGGACCAGACATTGACTGGATCAGGCCAGGGAGCCATGTCCTCTCTGCTGCACTCGCCTGCTCTAGGCACAAGCGAGCTCGTCAGCTGCAGCGCACATGGTTTTGGAGCTGGGGAGCAGATAAATTCCCAGGTCACGGGCCATTTGATCCAGGTCAATTCTCCTTAAGATCAAAACTGGATTTGTACTGAGCCCTTTTTGCTATCATGGCAGGCACACCGAGGATTTCACACTAGCAGTACACACGTGACAGTGTATGGAAAAATAAACCCCGATTTGGATTTTGCCCTGATGACTGTGGACTGATGCCCAGTCTGGCTCCTGCATCCTCTCAAGAGACACCAGTGAAGGCCTGGCTTTCCTGATAGGTTTCTTTTAAGTGCAGAAAAGAAAAATTCAGTGCAGGGGGGGGGGGGGGGGGGGTTTTTTTTAAAAAAAAAAACCAACAGAAATGTGTTTGGAGCACATTTCTGGGCACATAAAAGAGAAAGAGAGAAAGTGACTGGGGTCAGTATGGATTTCCTAGGAGGTAAATCACATCTGACCACCCTGATTGCCTTTTACGATAAAACGACCAGATTCGTGGATGTGGGGAAAGCAGTGGATGCTGTCTAGCCTCAGCTCCCAAAACTACTTACCACACTGTTCTTGTGTCCCAGCTAGGAGTTTATGGTCTGGATGGGCAGGTAAAGAACCTGCCTGGGCAGTAAGACTCAGAGGATACTTGTTAGGGGTCACATGCATGGGTCAGTCCTGGCAGAGGCAAAAACACTCTCACTTACAAAGTTTGCAGGTGAAGTAGTGAGAGGAGCAGCTGATACCCTCTAGGTCAGAGCTGTCATCCGGAGGGACGGGCTGACAGGAACCTTCTGAAGTTCAACAAGGACCAACGCAAAGTCCTGCACATGGTAAGGAAAACGTCCTTGCAAAAACACTGCTGGGAACTGACTGGCCAGGGGCAGTTCAGTCAGAAGAATCTGAGGCCAAGATGGTCAGGGGCCTGGAGCTGGCCATCGTATACAACACCAGGAGAGGCTGAGGTAACAGGGCTTGTTCAGCCTGGGAAGGAGAAAGCTTCAAGAGGACCTAACAGCAGCCTTCCAACCCCTATGAGAAGGTGATCAAGAAGATGGAGTCAGGCTCTTAGCCCTGGTGCATGGCGAAAGAATAAGAGCTAAAATGCTGGTTGAAATGAGTTCTTCAGACTGGATATAAAGAAAAAAAATTGCTCTAGTGGGAAACATTTTTATACACATATAAGAGGTTGTGCACTCTCCATCCTTGGAAGTTTTCAAGCCCTACCTGTTTAAAACCTTGAGCAACCTCGCCTGAGCCCATAGCTGCCCCTGCTTTGAGCAGAAGGTTGGAATACAGACCTCCTGAGGTTCCTTCCCATCCGAGTTATTCCATGATCTGGAATGGAAATGGACCATGAGGTTTGCAGACATTTAAAGCAACAGTCTCTGTACCTCTCCAATCCCTAGCTCTGCCTGTGCTGGGGGTGAGAACGTTCCCGAGATGGCCAGCTTCACCCGTGTGGCTTAAGCATCACTCATTAGTTCAGCTCCTCCATAGGCTACGCGTGCAGCACACAAGGAATGCTTGGGGAGACAAATTAAGTCATTCCTCATTCCTCAGACATCTTGTCGCAAGTCTCCAGCCTGGGATGGCACCAACTCTGCAGTTGGTACTACAGACAGCAGCTGCTGTGAAGACGCTGTTTTCTGACAGTATTTTACAGGACAAGTAGGCTGGGGCTGGCTGTGGTCTGGGCACACACAGTAACGCTCTGCAGATCAGCCTCTTCCAGGCTTGTACTCTATCGTCCGTCTGTCTGGGGTACGCAGGGGTCCCCATTTGCCCGAGGTAACAGAGGCTCACCTTCACAGCACCAGACTCCCAACAAATTTGGTTCCCAAGTAAAACCTGTATTGTGATAATGTTTCCACAGGGGAGACCCACTTTGGGAGCCAGGCACCTCTCGGCCCCAGTCCAGTGCTCAGGTCAGCCACAAGCAAGGGCTCCTGCCGTAAACCTTCCCCTGCCAGACCTGAGCTCCCTCTTTGTGGGGCAGGCACTGCGCTCGGGGCTACAGGGCATCTGGGTACAATGAGTACACAAGGAAGCTTGCTCTATTTCTAATACCAAAGAAATACTGGACATCCACTGACAAAGGGTCTCCAAGCCCACACAGCATATTCCACTTCCTCCACTACATATCCACCCCTTGACCAGCTCTGCCTCCTCCTGCTCAGTATTCAGCACAGCCCTTGGTCCTCCCAAACACGCACGGAACAGAGCTGTGCTCCTTGCTGTCACCAAGGCAAGGCAGTGAAAGTCTAACAGTTGCCTAAACAACAGATTTTTAATAATTTTTTAAGCCAACAAACGAAACACAAAAAAGCCCTTCGCTTCCAGAGAACATTTCCCTCCTGGCTCCTGGAAAAGGCCGATTGAAAAGAGATGAGCAGGGTCCATTTGAGAGGCAGAAAGAAGCAGGACATCAGCTGCTCCCACTGCCAGGAGGCAAGGCACATGCTTGAGGGCTGTGATGTAGCCCATGGGCTGGTTCCTCCCTCCTAAATCTTTCTGTAAGTTTCCCATAGACCCCCAGTCTGCCACAAGCTTCTCATGTTAGCTGGTTCTGCCTTTCAGAGCATGTAAAAACAAGTCAAAGGACATGACACTTACGCCAAAACATTTGGGAGAAGACAGAAATCTTACATTTGTCTCTGTAGCAGGAGTCAGCTGCAAATTAGCTTTGGGAAATAAATGTAGATGGGGTTATCCCTGACACCCGGCAGCCCACAGGCTTTGTACCAAGCTTGCAAACCCTCAGGACAGAGGCTTGGTAAGCTTGCCTCATACAAATTTCTGCTGACTTCTACTTTGCTTTAACTTGGCTTAGCTGTAATACCAATGTTGTCTTCCGAGCAGGTGGTTCTGGCTAATTTGTTTTATTTTTACTTATCATTGCTTCATACAACTCTAGTCTTACACAGGTTGTACTCTGGGCAGGATAAGGTATTTGTGACTAATACACTGATGCAATACAGAGAAATACAAGCCTAATACAAAGCAGAGACCTTGAGAAATGCAGACAAAGGCCACTGCATAGAGAAGTACAGCTACGGGATGATAAGACATGGGGCAGAGACTCAGCCCTGGCAGCTCCACAGCGACAAACAACCCAGGAACGGTCAAATAAATACAGACCTGCAGGTGTCACCCATGTAAACCAGTTTTGTCCAGAGACCAAGTATCCAATTTGGTCCATATGTAAAAATGTGTGAGCGATACAACATGGAGTCACACAATGGAAAAAAAGGAGCATCTTGTAGTATGACTGACTCCATCATAGAGCCAGTTTTTGTTGCACAGACAAAGAGAGGTGAGCAGTAAGCATTTCATGGCAATTTACCACTATCCAGCAATCCTTCAGGAACAGGGGTCAGTTTTTCACTGTTTCTTTCCTGCTGCCAGTAACAACTGCCAAGAAGCTACTGACAAGAACCTACTGAAGATCAGTGCATCAAGCAACCCACCTGCCTAGCCCTTCTCACGGCATTTTTGCACGAGCATCTCCTTTATATCTGTTAAACTCACTCCCTTAAAATCTCCTCCTGCTGCAGAGCATGCACATGCCCCTTCTAGGCTTCCATTACATGCAAAACACCATCAGCACAGCGATTTAGAGGGAAACTCAAGGAAACTGCCATGCTTTTCACACATGCTCCCCTGTGAAAAATGGAGGGGCAATACAAGACCCCAAACACAAAGGGAGGTCTCAGTCCCAGGAGGCTGCGCATCAGCATGGCAGGGAGAAACCCCAGAAGGCATGATCCACAATCCTGGCCTTTTGGCGACTGCTGCTGATGGAGATCCCCCAGCCCACCAAAAGAGGGGTCCCCTGGCCAAGCCCTGCTACTGGCAGAGGCTACGACATACATCAAATTCAAACCACTCCTCTACTTCATGGTCAGTTAAGTAAAATGGGTTCTAAATAAATACACGCTCTCCTTTAGCCCCACAACCAACCTGCTACATTTTTAGCTTTGAAATATTGTCCTCTTCCCTATTCCCTTCAGAAGACAGATATGGCTGAAAAATGCGTATTATTAATATTTTCAGTCCCTAAAGATTGAAACTACAGTATTAAAATTCATCTTTTCTCCACAGGGTATCCTAAGCATTTGGGTGTGTAATCAAAAGCACAAATAGACTTTAAAGAGGCAAAGTACTCTCCTGGACCAGCTGCTCCATTGCTCAGTCGCATTCCCACTAGGTTTTCCACATCAGTATTTTCAACACAGAACAGAGGGGAATTGAGACTAATACAGAAGCAGTGGTGAGACAGGCAGGACAAATTCCCCCTCTGTCTCCAAGGAGAATATTCAGGTTATTTCTGACTTGTTCAAAAAGGAAATAAAGTATTTCCCCAATGCAAATACAGTAAATAAGAACTTGGGGACCTACAGCACGCGAGAAGGGATTAGAAAAAGCTGCACAGGCCTGCACTTCTAAACACCATCTCTGTCAGCACGACTCGCTGATAGCTTCTGTTTATTACCAGTTAACACGTGCAACCTGTCCACTACAGAGAGAACCTACTGAATGGCCACCGTGTTGGGCCACTGGGACCCATAACGAGGTGATATTTCAATGCTGCTTTTAGGACAAGAGCAGATAAATATAATTTACCATCTTCTGTATCCTAATGTACTGTGTTGCCCAAGTCATCCTAAAAACAACTGCTTCAGAAGTTCAAAATGGAGGTGATTTTCCCTAGTAAAGGTCATGATGAAAAAAGGAAACAGACACACACTCATCTGGAGCAGAGAAACTCAGAGCACTGAGTACAACCTCAACACAACAAATTTCATAGAAACACAGAAGTGGTAGTTGGAAGGGAGCTTAAGAGGTCCGTAGTCCAGTTTCCCACAGGACTACCACCAGCAGGTCAAGCCATGGCCTGTCGTGTTTCAAAACAAACTGGTGCACAGCCAGTGCAAGGCGCGGAATCACACTTGCAATCACTCTATGAAAATAAAACTATTATTGCAGGGTGCCACTTATCACAGGCACTAATATGATTCATAACACCTTGGATTTGACACAGCTTCTAATTGAGAGAAAGCTTAAAGTGTGAAATTTCCTTTGGAAGTCACTCCTATTGCCTACTGCAATCAAACAAGCCAGAACAAGGAAGAAAAAAACCTGACTTCCTTTTCAGCTGTTGAGTTTAATTCTACTAAGTCTATCTAGTATTGGGGGGGGTGTGAAGTATCTTAGAACTTCAGGAATCTTCCTTCCTTGCCAGACCTTTATCAGAATAGTGCAGTCTTAGGCATTAACCTCCCCAATACCCTCTGGAGGTCACCACAGTATAGGGCAGCTGATGTGGACCTATGCTACTTTGTCACATTATAGCACTGGAACAAGTTAAATTTACCATTTATCAGGATTTTGGAAAGATGGAAATCTACCATAGACACTGCACCTTCCCTGGGACAGGAATGTTCACTTTGAACCTCCATGCTCAGAAGAATGCCAGTGCTATCAGTAGGAGCACTTGTGTTCAGTCAGAAACACTCTGGCTTACACCAAGAACTCTTGTTTTGTTTCCTGTGGGTCATTCTCTGGGGTTCAGCTACCTTAAAAAAGTACATTCAGCTCATGGTTTGCACTATTATAGATAACACTACTTTGTAAAAAGAGCAAACAGAGCAAGAGTATGAAGCCTGACCAGTAAGCAAAGTTCTGATGATATTCTAGTCAAACCTAGCTAAGCAAAAAAAAATAAAATAAAAAAGTATTGCTTATACAAAGCAATTTTTATTTTCAAATGCTGTATGGCATAAAATTTATCTGGTGGACAGCACTGTGCATGGACACAGACCTCCTCCATCCTCCCCTCTTCACTACTCAGCACAGCACAGTCAGGCCAACTATGCATAAAATCATTTAGACCAGAAGAAAAATCTACTGGCAACCCATTACTCATTTCCTTATAAGTTAACAGCATTCACCTGGAAAAATCATCAAGAAAAAAAACATCTCATTTCTGCATTCAAATGGAGAAGAAATCGGGCACACTACAAGACTGGTCCCATGCGTGGAAGCTGCTGTTGCTTTCAGTGCTTTTCACCTTCTTCATCTTGCTAAAGAAGTACTCTTAAGGCTCTCCTGCTTATAATATTGTAACTGCCTCTCCCAGAAGGCAAAACAGTGCAGAAAAAAAGAGGGCAGGGGTCCTCTGAGAATGCCATGGCCCACATGGCTTTTCATCACGTAATCCTCCTCCTGCAGTGACCGTCCTTCACTGAAGTCTTGCCAAGAGCTGCCATTTAATTTTACCAGTGATACATACATTCTTCCCAAATGAAAGAAGTGTTTTCTATTTTTTCACTCCCAACAGAGCAAATTTCATTCTGTAGCCTAGATCTTGCTGCAAACAATATCCATGGGGAAGGCTCTGTAGAGATTTTTGAGAATGGTATTTTGCAGAAGTACGGTCGCTTTTCTTATTTGGAAGAAAGGTGGTAACAGGATGTTACACTTGTATATTTCTGCTCTAACTCCAATGCCCAATTACAGCTAAATCTGCAGGTGACGGTCACATCAATCTTTGAGGACCTTGGTTTCAGGATCTGTATTTTCTCATGTGTGCAGCAATAGAAGCAGAAATCTCAGTGCTCCTCTTATTCTGACCATAATAGTCCACGAACTCGCCATCTGGCCCGACGAGGTACATTATTATTGTGTGATCCACCTGCAAGAGAGCACACAGGGGCCCGGTAAGAAAGGTCCTGCACATAGCCCAAAGTCAGCAGCAACAGCCTCCTGGTCAGCCTTTGGTTCAGCTGTCTGACAAGACTTTTCACCAACAAGCTAAAATAAGACAAGGAAAACCCCAGCATCACCTCACCAACCTTTTCTTGTTTTACCCAAGAAAATAAATAGAGAAAACTAGTTGCATACTCTGTGAAGGAATACTGTAAGCAAACAAGTCTTCCCTAAGCTGCTGGCATCCTTCCCACAGCACAGACAAGGATGGGGCTAACCTGGGGGCTAATGGTCTTTCCCCCTCGCTTTTCCCAGTTTCCCTCTATTTCTCATGAGGCTCCATGACCCTCACAAGGTACTCAATGCTAATATGATGTAAATCCAATATAAACAGAGATATTTCCTTAAATCAAGTTCACCGTCAGTGCAAATAATGGGACCAAGAGCATCACTGAGATACAGGAGCTGCAGATAAAAGAGCCGGTGCAGAGGAAAATACACGCGCTGGGAGGGGGCTCCCTCTACTGTCCGAACTGAAATAACCTAAAAAAACCCATTCAAAGTAACAGTTACTTGAGTTCAAGATATTCCACTTTGATTTACAAAAAAATTAACTCCACTGCAAATTTATTTAAAATGTACACTGCAAGTACCGTCTGCATCTAACCGTGACACCATCTTTACAAGCAAAGACACAAAACACTGAAGATGGAGGCCATGAAGCTGCAATAGCTCAAGTGACTACATCATCTCACTGGAAAAAAAGAACCGAAATGTACTCACGCACTGAGAGCACAACTGTGCTTGAAATTAAGAAATTGCATAAATATTTCCAGTACCACAAGCTAAAAGGATGCATTAAACTTAATGGGACTTCTGACACTGAAAGAATGTTTCTTTTATTAAAGAAGGTTTAATTCAAATATTTTAATCTAGTTCCGAACATCCAATACAAGATCACAAAATCAAGTTCCAGAAAGTTTTTTTAAAGGAATCTGAATCACAATTTAGATCCTTCAAACGGAAGCTAGCAAAAAAAAAAAAAAAAAATCAGGTAGCCTCCTCAGAGCATCTTAACTCCCTGGCCTATGGAAGATGAAGTACAGTCAGGATGGAGTGCAGTTTGTGGCAAAAGACCACTGTTTTTCAAGCTGTGCCTGAAAGCCTGTGCTGTTCCCACTGAGTTTCAACGCAATCTCATAAACCACAGAATAAAACAAGTAAATTGAATTCTCTGGTATTGAGAAGTATAAAACTGAGATTATTAAATAGGAATTAGTAACATTCAAGTAATACTTGCAAAATTCAAACAGATGTTTAGAAATTATAATTTCTAAATGCTCATCTCGATGCTCTTTTCAAGTCAAAACAAGCAGCAAAGTTTAACTGGCTGTTAACTGACCTCTTCCTCTTCCCCACCTCCCAGCAGCCTGCAGGGGACACAGAACCCGCTCCTGTACAGACATCAGTCTTAACCACCAACTGGCACAACAGGTCCATGCAAGACATAATGAGGGAAAAAAATGCTTACTGGAAGAAATGACAGGGTAGTAATTACCTGGATAAGTCTCAGGTAGGCACAAAGCCAGCCACAACCTCTCTCTCCTAGATCTGCTGTTGCTGCTATCCTCTTTCCATTTTGTTTCAGACACCATGCTCTCTGGCCCCCCTGCCCTGGGGACACCTGAGCTCACTGTCTCTCAAAACCAAGAGCCTACGACCAGTCCTGAAGAGATACAGGTATAATTTTCCTCCTTGGCACCACATCTAGGGCTCCCAGGCTGTTTCCCCACTCCCAATTCACCAGTCTTTCTTCCTCACTGCCCTTCCCTTCTCTGACTCACAATCCTAGCACTGACCAGTGGTATGCTCCCTGCATCCTGAATCCCTTCTCCTACTTCATTACATCTGTAGTGACATTCTCCAGTTCAGTTTCACCCTCCAGCCTCCCTCGAAGCTGCTGCCATCTACAGTTATTTTCCTCGGCCGAATCCCTGAATTTTCCCTTCATGGCCATGCCAGAATCCAGGTGTGGTTTGCCAGAATTCACATGTGATCTACTTCATAAGCAGTAGCACTCCTTCAGCTTTTCTGGCTTCTTTCCACCTCCTCTCCTCAACTTCAGTTCACTCATTTAGTGTCAGATTCTACCAATTCTTTCTCTCCCCTGGGCAGGCATCCTTTCCCAATCCTGTTCTATAATCTACTCTTGCATGTCCACCAGCCTCCTTTTATAAAACTGGTTTTAGATTGATCGATTTCAGATTGATGCTAGACTGATTTAAATTGGGTTTGAATTTCCCCAGCAAGCTTCACTCCTCCATTCAAATACACTATCTTAGACACAAACTTCTGTAGCTACTGAGTTGCCACATTAAGCGAAAACAAGTTCTTCACCTCCCACTTCACACTCCTTTCAGTAACATAGAGCAGCGCACATCACCAGTATGACTGTCTTCTCTTTCCTGACATCACGTGCTGCCTCTTGCTGTTTCTTTCTATTTACCACTTTTTTGTTCCACCAATCTTTATGTCCACATGGATAATTTATATGCTGCAGTCAGGTGGTTTTAAAAAACAGATGAAGAACAGACAATACTGAGTCACAACAAAACCAATCTGCCTCAGCATCCTACCTCAAACAGTGGCCAACAATGACTGCTTTAAAGAATATAAAACCAGTACCACAAATATGCTATCTTCCTCTATTACCTCCCAGTTTCCAAACATTTTTAGCTCACAGGCTCCTGAGCTAGGCAAGATTTCTGCACACTTCAAAATCCTCAACAGATTGTTTTTTTCAAAGACTAAAAAGTCTCCCTGCAGACTCCCATGAACTTCTACCATTTCCATCTGTAGCGAGGGATTCCACTTCTCATGTGCCCACTGCAACAAGAACCATCACCTTTCCATTTGAACCTGGTTTTAATTTTCTATGATACCCTCAGTTCTTGTAATGAAGATCATATAACGTGTGTCCTCACTTTTCATATCACTTGCACCTACTTTACTCTTTCAGTCTGCTCAGGATGTGGCAAGACAGGAAGGCCTCGGCAGCAGCTCTGAGCCCTGTATCCAGTCCTATGCACTTCCAGAGAGTAAGATTTTGACTATCCAGTTTAGCCTCACTTACTTAAACCTCAGTTTCCCCCTTCATACTATTACTCCATGTATTTTACTCCCACTTAATTTAGCATTAACATGCTCTCTCCTCCAGGTCATCTGACACAGGAGGAACACCCCCACAGTATCTGCAGGCAGACTTTGCACCATCCAAGTCTCTCGGCAGGAAGCCCCCGCTCCTTGGTGTCATTTTGGCAGGGAATGAGCTGTTACCCACTTTTAACTCTCATTTCTCCCTCTTCCTATTGTCTTAATTTCCCAGTTCCATTTTCACTCTGGAGCACACAGGAAAACAGTGGGACAAAAATATTACATGGCAGAAGAAAGTTCAAATTACTGCCAGGCTTGCTAGCTCATATGCTGTTCTGCATGCAGGCCTGGGATTGTACATTTTTAGAACATTTCAGTGAGGTTCTGAGCTTGTAAGAGGGCACCTTGTTTGTGTCTGAGGCCTCCAAAACGCAGCACCAGTGCAACAGGGCTCTGTCATGTAGGTCTTCAGCACAGATTGCAACAGCTGCCTTTTGATTTTAAAATCTATATCCTGCTCTTATCCAAAGCCTTTCATTAGGTAAGGGCCCTACATTTACTTACTATGTAATCATTGTCTTCATCTTTAGGACCTTCGCTGTAATACACACGGTAAGCTTTGGCCACTTGGTCAATCTGTGCCTTGGTACCAGTCAATCCGATCAGCTTTGGAGAAAATTCTAGACAGAAGACATTTAGACATTTTAGTGAAAAGAGTCCTATCAAGAGGCTCTTTTTCAGTGCTCTATATTACATGCTATAAGCCCTCAAGGAAGAAAACAGAAATACCTTTAACATATCTGGCAATGGCTTCTTCGTTGTCCCTCTCAGGATCAATGGTGATGAAGAGTGGGGTCAGATTAGGCAAAGATGGAATTCTATCTGTGACAGTAACAATCATAATTTTTTCTTAGAAAACTAAAAATCATTTCTCACCTCCCCTCAAATAAGCTCAGAGCCAAGCTATCGTAACATCAATCCAAGTCCACCATAAGTGACAAAAAAAGGCCATTCTGAGCAGCTTAATTTATGTAATTTGCAAATGAAACAAATGCTGTGAAATCCAGCACTTTGTGCTTGTGCTGGGTGCAGCTACACTTCCAGCCTCTCAGCTGGAGACCCTGCCCTGCTTAGGAGAGAGGACAAATTGGCTCTGATGCAGAAAACGCCAGGGCATGATGCATGTCTCAGAGGACAATGGTCGATACAACAAAAGCACGCCTGTGATGGTGGACTGGGAAGACAACTGAAGACACAACTCAGTCTTTTCCCCTCATGTTCCAGTCATAGCCTTCCCTACATTTTCTTTACTTTAGTCCGTCCTCCCACATGCTTGGTTACTATTATCACTGCTCGTAACTCTTCAGGGCCTGCAGGTTGAGTAAACCACCTCTATCACACAGCTTTTCCCCAACCTCCGTTCCACAGCACAGTCACTCTCAAATGAGACTCTCACAGAGATCTGTTCTCAGAATGAATAAAACAGATGGAAAAAAACCAACCCCTAATACAGCCCATAACCACTTCTTGGCAAAAATATAATGCAATGGCACCATTCCCTGTAACCTGCAACCATCACATTTTATTACCAAGAAGTCCCCTGTTGTAGAAAGATCAGTGTTGTCATGTTCTAAATATCAGAATCTAGTGACAGCAGATTGATGTATGTATCACTTAGCAATCAATTCAACTACTGAATAGAGGTCAACAGCATTTTTTGAAAAAGATCACCAGTTATTACTATTTCCAATATTTTACCACAATTAAGTTGGACCTCCCATAGAAAGGACCACTACACCAACCAAATTCCCATACCAATTTCATCTACCACTTCAATCATTTTCTCCAGTTCATCAGGACAGATGTCAGGGCAGTGTGTGAAGCCGAAGTAGATCAGCACCCACTGGCCAATGTAGTCCTTGCTGGTCTTGGGCTGTCCCTCGTGGTTGACGAGTGAGAAGGGCCCTCCTAGCAGCGGTTTCCCAATGCCTCGGTTTCGTTCTTTCTCCAGCTCTACAAAAAACAAGAGGGGATCAAACACACCCATGCCACAATTCACACTGCTTCCCAGGTGAGGCTAAGAAGCCATTGCAGAGTCACAGCCCAGGGCACTGAGACATCAAGATCTATCAATGTCCAGCATGCAGAAGCCCAATGTGGACAAGACTTCCAAAAAGCAGTCCATTTTGAGAAAAATCAAATATATCCCTAAACTCCTTTGAAAGACAATAATCTCTTTCATTGTCATGATTCTATTTTTATAAAAAAAAAAAAAAAGAAAAAAAAAGACAAAAACAGGAACCTGGTTTCTTGTGAAACAGAAAAATTAGCACCCTTTGCAAACTGAACATAACTCAAAAGCTGTAATACCTCTGATTTTCAGCATTAAAAGCATGAAAATGAAAACAGTTACTGCAGGACAGGGAAACACATGCATATGCTACACAGAGAAAAACCAGCCTGCACAGAAAATCCCACCTCCCCATCTGAGCTACAGTGACTGGCAGGAGCGAGCCCAACCAAACACAACTGTTCCGACAGCAAAAGCATATTTTATAGAATCACAGAAGGGTTTGGGTTGGAAAGGACCTTAAAGATCATCAAGTTCCAACCTTCCTGCCATGGGCCGGGACACCTCCCTCTAGCCCAGGTTGCTCAAAGCCTCATCCAAAACTCACAACCTTGAAGGCTTTTTTTAATTTTTGAAATTTTACTGTGGTATTTATACACACACAGGCACAAGGTCTGACATGATTCAGCTGCATGCCAAAGTGGGCAAAATACATCTGAAGACAAACACTACACCACCCTAAATACAAACAATACATCACCTGAGGGAGGTGAGGCAGTGGCCCAGGTTG